>NW_016921711.1:3704-9845 GCF_001483705.2 Eufriesea mexicana | reverse complement strand
CCCCCCCCCTCCCCCAAAGCCAAGCAGAATATGCTAGAGCAATGTAGAGCGCAGAAGTCCACCGAAGAGCAGTGTATTGCACAAAAGCCACGGCTACTGTCTCGAAACCTTGCCAAACGTAAGGCGAAAATACGTAATCTCTCATAACCGAACGCGCCGAGTACACTGTTGCTGGTGACCCCAGAGCCCAGCAGGGGATATTAGAACGCAGTAGAGCGCAGAAATGCGCCGAATAGCAATATATAGCACAATAGCCGAGGTTACCGTATCCGAACCTTCCCAAACGTAACGTAACCGAACGTAAGCTCACTAAGCCGCACATGACTAGAACGCTAGAGCTGGCCTCCAGAGAGACAAGCAGAATGTACTGTAGCACAGCAGAGCGCAGAAATCCACCGCATTCCAGAGAAAAGAACAAAGGCCGAAGAAATCCTAACCGAAACTTCCCAACCTATCCCAACGAAACGTAACCTGACCCGACATGACGTACGAAGACAACTATTACTACCAACCCCAGAGGCGAGCAGGGCATATTAGAGCACGTTGGAGAGCAGTAATCCAAGGAACAGCAGTGTATAGCACAAAAGACGGAGTAGCCTCTCCCAACCTAGCCAAACCTAACATATGCAAACGTAACATATCTCAGCCTAATATGACGAGACCACTATTCCTGTCCTCCCCAGAGGCAAGCAGAAGATATTAGAACACAGTAGAGCCCAGCAAACCGCGGATAGGAGCATATAGCAAAAAGTCAGGAAAATCCTATCCTACCATCCCAAACGTCACTTAACAGAACGTAGTATAACT
The DNA here is from genome assembly GCF_001483705.2 of Eufriesea mexicana. Lineage (NCBI taxonomy): Eukaryota > Metazoa > Arthropoda > Insecta > Hymenoptera > Apidae > Eufriesea > Eufriesea mexicana. The sequence goes on along the minus strand of NW_016921711.1, from coordinate 9,038 downwards.
AAACCTACCATGCCGAGAACACTATTGCTGGCCTCCCAAGAGCCAAGCAGGGCATATTGTAGCACACTAGATGGCAGAAATCCACGGAATAGCAGAGCATATCACAAAAGTCAAAGTAGCCTATCCTAACATAGCCAAGCGTCATCTAACTCAACCTAACATGACCAGACGTCAATTGCTGGCCGCCGCATGCACAAGCAGAACGAACTAGAGAACAGTAGTCCGCAGAAATTCAACGCACTGCAATGAATGGCACAAAAGCCAGAGATATCGTTACATAAGCAGACCTAACCCAACCTAATGGAACGTAGCATAGCTCAACATATCGTGCAGAGATCACTGCTCCTGGCCTCCCCAGAGCCAAGCAGATTGTAGTAGACGAGAGTAAGTCACAGAAGCCCAACGAAAAAGAGAGTATGGCACGAAAGTCAGAAATATCCTATCAAAATATATCTCAAACTGTCCCAGCCAATCGTAACATACGTCAACCTAACGTGCCACGGCCACTATTGCTCGTCTCCCCAGAGTCGAGCAGAGTATAGCAGAGCAACGTAGAGCGCAGAAATCCACAGAATAACAGTGTATTTACAAATGTCGAGGTTTTCCCAACCAAACCTGCCCGAAACAAGGATAGCCATACTTAGCGTAACTCAACACACCGTGCCGTAGGCGCCGCTGCCGAACTCCCCAGAACAAAGCAGAATACAGCAGAGCACAGTAGATCATAGGTACAGGCCTGATAGTAGTGTATAGCACGAAAGTCTAAGCCATACAAACCATACTTATCTTAACGTACCTTAACCAAACCTAAGTCAACATTACGTGCCTCGAACACTATTGCTTACCTTCACAGGGCCATTCCGAATATAGCAGAGCACAGCCGAGCGCAGAAGTGCAGCGCATTGCAATGTATAGCACAAAGACGTAGATATCGCAACCTAACCGTCCTGGCCTAGCATTGCGAAACGTAACCTATCCCAAAATAACGTGCCGAGACCACTGTTACTGGCCACCACAGATACAAGCAGAATGCAATAGAGCACAGTAGTGCGCAGAAATCAACCGCATTGCACTGAATGGCACAAAACCGTAGATATCGCAACCTAACCTATCCCAACCTAACCCAACAGACCGTAGCATAGCTCAACATAACGTGCAGCGACCACTTCTCCTGGCCTCCACAGAAGCAAGCAGAGTGTAGTAGAGCCCAGAAAAAAACAGATGTCCACCGAATAACAGTGTATACCACGAAAGTCGAAGCTACCTTAACCAAACAAAGCCTAACCTGACATAAACAACCGTGACATTCCACAACCCAACGTGCGACGGCCACTATTGCTCGCCTCCCCACATTCGAGCAGAGCATAGTGGATCAGTGTGGAGCGGAGGAATACGCCGAATGGCAGCGTATAGCACATAAGTCGAGGATATCCTAAACTAGCCTATCCCAACCCAACACAATAGAACGTAGCACAGCTCAAATAACGTGCCGCGAATACTGCTCCTGGCCTCCACAGAGCCAAGCAGAATGTGGCAGAGCACAGTATACCACAGAAATCAACAGAATGACACCGCGTGGCTCAAATGTCTAAGCTACTCTATCCTAACCTAGCCTAACGTAACGTTAGCAAACGCAGCCAAGCACAACCTAACGTGCCGAGACCACTATTGCTGGTGACGACAGGGGTACGCAGAAAGTACTACAGCACAGGAGGGCGCAGAAATCCACCGCAATGCAGTGAATGGCACAAGAGCCGCAGGTACCCTAACATAACCTGACCCAATTTAACCCAAGCACAGGCGGAAAAACCCGAAATGGCGTGCCGCGACCACAGCTCCTGGCCTCCGCTGAGCGAAGCAGGATGTAGTAGAGCACTATGGATAACACAAATCCACCGAAAAACAGTGTAAAGCGCAAAAGACGGGGTAGCCTATTCTAACTAAGGATACCGTGACATACCCAAACGTAGCCCAGCACAACGTAACCCGACGAGACTACTATTCCTTGCCTTCACAGAGACATGCAGAAGGTACTGGAGCACAATAGAGCGCAGACATCCACCGCATTGCAGTCTAAAACGAAAAAGTCAAACATATCCAAACCATACATGAGATAACCTAACCTAACCAATCGCAGCGCAACTTAACGTAACGTGCCGAGGCCACAATTCTTGGACACGCAGAGCCAACCAGAACATACTAGAGCATACTAGACCGCAGAAATCCACCGAATAGCAGTGAATAGCACGAAATTCGGAGTAGCCTATCCCAACATAGTCAATGGTAGCATATCCAAACGTAATATAACTCAACCTGACACGATGAAACCACCAGTGTAAGATTCCACAGAGACAAGCAGAATGTACTAGGGCGCAGTAGAGCGCAGGAATCCACCGCATTGCTGTGAGTAGCACAAAGCCGTAGATATAGCCGAAGGCAACGTACCCTAACGTAGCCTAACTCATGCTGACGTGTCACGAACGCTATTGCTCGCCTCCCCAGAGTCGAGCAGAGCATAGCAGAGCAATCTAGATCGCGGAAACCCACCGATTAGCCGTGCATGTTACAAAAGTCGCGGTCACCTTAACCTATCCTTGCCTAACCTAGCATAACGGAACGTATCGTAACTCAAGAGATCGTGCCGCCGCCACTGCTGCCGAACTCCCCCGAGCCAAGCAGAATGCAACAGAGCACAGTAGATAACAGGAACCCACCGCATAATAATATATAGCACGAAGGTCGAAGCCATCCTTACCAAACCTGTCCCATCATAACCTATTCAAGCTTAGCCAAACTCAACATAACCATACGTGGCCAATATCAACCAAACATAACGGGACCTCCATTGCTGAGCTCCACGGAAACAAGCCGAGTATACTGGAGCACGGGACTGCGCGAAAATCCACCGAATAGCACCGAATAGCACAAAAGCCTTATATATCGTAACCAAACCTGACCTAACCTAACCAAAGAGGACATAGCATAGCTCAATACAACGTGCGGCGACCACAGCTCGTGGACTCTCCATTACCGCATTGCAGTCTAAAACGAAAAAGTCAAATATATCCAAACCATACATGAGATAACCTAACCTAACCAATCGCAGCGCAACTTAACGTAACGTGCCGAGGCCACAATTCTTGGACACGCAGAGCCAACCAGAACATACTAGAGCATACTAGACCGCAGAAATCCACCGAATAGCAGTGAATAGCACGAAATTCGGAGTAGCCTATCCCAACATAGTCAATGGTAGCATATCCAAACGTAATATAACTCAACCTGACACGATGAAACCACCAGTGTAAGATTACACAGAGACAAGCAGAATGTACTAGGGCACAGTAGAGCGCAGGAATCCACCGCATTGCTGTGAGTAGCACAAAGCCGTAGATATAGCCAAAGGCAACGTACCCTAACGTAGCCTAACTCATGCTGACGTGCCACGAACGCTATTGCTCGCCTCCCCAGAGTCGAGCAGAGCATAGCAGAGCAATCTAGATCGCGGAAACCCACCGATTAGCCGTGCATGTTACAAAAGTCGCGGTCACCTTAACCTATCCTTGCCTAACCTAGCATAACGGAACGTATCGTAACTCAAGAGATCGTGCCGCCGTCACTGCTGCCGAACTCCCCCGAGCCAAGCAGAATGCAGCAGAGCACAGTAGATAACAGGAACCCACCGCATAATAATATATAGCACGAAAGTCGAAGCCATCCTTACCAAACCTGTCCCATCATAACCTATTCAAGCTTAGCCAAACTCAACATAACCATACGTGGCCAATATCAACCCAACATAACGGGACCTCCATTGCTGAGCTCCACGGAAACAAGCCGAGTATACTGGAGCACGGTACTGCGCGAAAATCCACCGCATAGCATCGAATAGCACACAAGCCTTATATATCGTAACCAAACCTCACCTAACCTAACCAAAGAGGACATAGCATAGCTCAATACAACGTGCGGCGACCACAGCTCGTGGACTCTCCATTGCCAAGCCGAATGAAGTACAGCGCCCTATATCGCAGTAATCGACCGAATAACAGTGTATAGTTCGAAAGTCAAAGATAAAATAGCCAGATATAGCCTAACCTGGCGTAACCAATAGAAACATACCTCAACCTAACGAGCCACGGCCACTATTGCTCCCCGCCCGAAACTCGAGCAGAGCGTAGTGTAGCCTGGTAGAACGCAATGATCCACCGAAAAGCAGTGTAAGGCACAAGAGTCGATGATAGCCTAACCTAACCTGACCTATCCTAACCTAACCGAACACAGCATATCTCAGCAAAGCGTACCGCGACCACTGCTGCAGGCGTCCACAAAGCCAAGCAGAATATAGTAGAGCACATTAGATCACTGGGTTCCAACACATAATAGCGTACATTACGAAGGTCAAGGCTATCTTAACCGAAATTAACCTATCCTAATCAAGCTAAACATAACCTAACCCAAACTAACGTGTCACGGCAACCACTGCTAGCCTCCGCTTAGTCGAGCAGAGTACAGTAGAACAATGTAGGGCGCGGAAATGCACCGAACAGCAGTGTGCAGCACAAGAGTCATAGAAATTCTAACGAATCCATCCTAACCTAACACAGCGATACGAAACATAACTCAACCGAACGTGCCGAGGCCGCTATTACTGGCCACCACAGAGCCCAGCAGAGCGCATTAGAGCACATTAGAGCGCAGAAACGCACCGCATTTCAGTGAATAGCTCAGAAGCCGCAAATATTCTAGCCTAACCTGACCTAATCTGACCTTACCGAACGCAGAGAAGCAGAACATGACGTACCGCGACCGCTGCTCCTGGCCTTCCCAGAGTACAGCGTGGTATAGTACAGCAATGTAGAGCGCCGAAATACCCCGAATAGCAGCGTATAGCACAAAAGCCAAAGAAACACGGACCAAATCTTCCTAACCAGCCCAATGATACGTAACCTAACACAACCTATCATGACAAGACAACTATTGCTGGCCACCACGGAGACAAGCAGAATATGCTAGAGCACATGAGAGCGTAGAAATTGACCGCATTACAGTGCATATCACAAAAGATGGAGGTATTCTGACCTCACTTAACCCAACCTAACATAACCTAACCAAACGTCGGCTAACTCAACCTAACGTGCCGCGACCAGTATTGCTGGGCACCAAAGAGCCAAGCTGAGCATAATAGAATAGGGTAGAGCGCAGAAAGCCATAGAATCGCAGTGTATAGCGGAAAAGTCGAAGCTATCCATACCTAACCATAGCTACCGTAACCTAACAAAACGTTGCCTACTTCAAACTAACATCGCTGGACCACTATTACCCCCCCCCCCC
>NW_016921711.1:0-2909 GCF_001483705.2 Eufriesea mexicana | reverse complement strand
GATGAATTCCATAGAATGGCAGTGCATACCACGAAAGTCACAGATACCCCAACCCAACCCAAACAAGCCTAACCTAACCAAACGTAACCAAACAAATGCCAACGCGCCGCCGCCGCCATTTCTGGAATTCCCTCAGCAAAGCAGGGAACATTAGATCACAGTAGAGCGTAGAAATCCACCGAACAGCAGTGTCCAGAACAAAGATCAGAGCTACCCTAGCCTAACATAACCAAACGACACACAGCCAAACGTAACGTAATTCCACCTCACGTGCCTAGACCACTGTTGCTGACCTCCCCAGAGCAAAGCAGAGTATACTAGAACACAGTAGGGCGCAGGCATCCGCTGCACCGAAGTGTGAAGCACAAAAGTCGAAGCCATCCTAACCAAGCGTAGCAAAACCTGACCTAACCAAACGTAACATATCTCAGCCTAACGCACCGACGTTGTTATTCCTTGCGTTCGCAGAGACAAGCAGAGGGTGATAGCGCACACAAGAGCGCGGAAGTCCTTAGAATAGCAGTGTGTAGCTTAAAAGTAATAGCTAACCTAACCTAACACTACATAAACTAACGTAGCCAAGCGTAATGTAACACCGCCTAATGTGCCGCGGCCGATATTGCCGGCCTGCCACAGCCATGCTGAACATACTAGAGCACAGTAGAGCGCAGAAGTCCATAGGATCGCGGTATACGGCAGAAAATTCAAAGATTTCCAAGCCGAACCGAAACAATCGTAACATAGCCTAACGTAGCCAGACAAAATCTAGCGCGCTGCGACCACAATTTCCGGCCTCCCCAAGGTCTAGCAGATTAGAGTAGAGCGCAGTAGATGCCAAGGATCCACCGAATAACAGTGTATAGCGCGAAAGTCTAAGCGATCCTAACCAAACGTATCCTAACCTAACCTAACCAAACGTAACCTAGCCCAACCTAACGTACCGCGACCACTATTGCTGGCATCGCGAGTGTCGAGCAGGGTATAGTAAAGCAATTTGGAGGGCAGAAATCCACCGATTGGCAGTGTAGAGCACAAAAGACAAAGCCATTCTATCCAAACCATGCCTAACCCAACCTAACCAAGCGTAGAATAGATAAACCTAACGAGCCGAGACCTCTATTGTTGCATCGACAGAGCCAAGCAGAACATATTAGAGCACAGTACAGCGCAGCAGTTCACCGAATATCCGCGTACAGCGCAAAAGCAAAAGTCATCCTACCCGAATCTAACCTAACCTAACCTAACCAAACGTTACCTAACACAAACTTTCGTGCCACGGCAGCCACTGCCGGCCTCTCCAGAACCGGGTGGATTATAGTAGAGCAACGAGGAGCGCAGGAACCAATCGAATAGCAGTGTTCAGCGCAGAAGTCAAGGTTACTGCATTCTGACCTAACCAAACGTAGCAAAACCAAACGTATCTGAACACAACCTAACTTGCCTAGACCACTATTGCCGGCCTCCCCATCGCCAGCAGCACGCGTAACAGGAGAGCGGTGCGTAGGGGTCAATATAATGGCAGTGTACAGCAGAAAGGTCAAAGCTACCCAAACATAACCCATGCAAACATAACCTAACCAAACGTAACCTATCCCAACCTAACGTGCCCTGGCCACTTTTTCAGGACTTCGCAGGGCAAGGCGGGCATATTAGGGCGCAGTAGAGCCGACAGATCCACCGAATAGCGGTGTATAGCGGAAAGGTCACAGCTACCCTGTCCCACCGTGAATAACCGTAACATAGCGAAACGTAAACAAACTGAAACAAGTGCGCCGCTACCTCTATTACCGGCTTCCCCAGGAGTCAAGCAGAACGTATTGGACGAGAGTAGGACGCAAGAATCCACCGTACAAAATGTTATACCACGAAAGTCGAAAGCTACCCTCCTAGGCTAGGTTAGTCGACTAGCTAGGTTAGTCGAGACTAACCTACCCTAACCAAACGTAGACTAACACAAGCTGACGCGCCAAGACAGCCAGTACCGGCCTCCAAGCAGTCGAACTGGGTATAGTAGAGCAACGCAAAGTGTAGAAATCCACCGAATAACGGTGTATAGCACAAAAGTTGAAGCCATCCTCTCCTAACCTAACAGATCGTAACATAACCAGACGTAACATAACTCAAAGTAACGTGCCGCGGCCGACGTTGCTGGCACCACAGATTCGAGCAGAGTATAGTAGAGGACAGTTGACCGCAGTATTCCACGGAATAAAAGTGTACAACACGAAAAACGAAGCTATCCAAACCTAACCCTGGCAAACTTATCCTAACCAATCGTAGCCTAACACAACATAACGTGACGCTACCATAACTCCTGGCCTCCCCAGGGACTAGCAGATTAGAATAGAGCATATTGGGGGGAAGGAATCCACCGAACGTCTGTGTATAGCACAGAAGACGGAGATAACCTAAACAAACATATCCTAACCTAAACTAACCAAGCGTATCATACATCAACCCAACGAGCCATGAGCACTATTGCTCTCATCCGGAGACTGGAGCTGGGTATAGTAGAGCAATATAAAGCACAGAAATTCTCCGAAGAGCTGTGTAGGGCACAAAGGTTTAAATAATCCTATCTTAACCTAACCAAGCGTAACATTGCCGAGCGCAGCCTATCTCAGCGTAGCGTGCCTACAACGCTATTGCTGCCCTGCCCAGCGACAAGAAGAGCACATTAGAGCATAGTGGAGCGCAGAAATCCACGGAATAGTAGTGTATAGCGCAACAGTCGAAGTTACCCTCTACTAACATAACCATACGTAACATAACCGGAAGTGGCGTAACTCAACTTAACGTGCCGCGGCAACTATTTCTAGCCTCCCTAGAGCAAAGCAGGCCACATTAGAGCAGAGGAGAGCAGAGAAATACACCGAATTGCAGTGTATAGCGCAAATGTCATAGCTATC
>NW_016921710.1:0-1410 GCF_001483705.2 Eufriesea mexicana | reverse complement strand
CACCGCAATATTAGTCGAAAATGTCAGTAAAATTGAATTTTCCTGCCAGAGTCCATAGCATTGAAAAGGCTATAGCACGCCAATAGTATCTTTCCCCAGTACTTATGCAAGGAAGTTATGTCATCACGATATTAGTCGAAAATGTCAATAAAATTGAACTTTCCAGCCAGATTCTAAAGCATTGCAATTGCTACAGCTGGCCAATAGGATCTTTCTCCCTTGTTTATGCGTGTAAGCCAGCTCACCACGATATTAGTCGAAAATGTTAATGAAAATGAATTTTCCAGCCAGATTCTACAGCACTGCAATGGCTATAGCAAGCCAAAAGGATCTTTCCCCCATACCTATGCAACGAAGTCAGCTCCCCAAGATATCAGTCGGAAATGGCAGTAAAATTGAATTTTTCTGCTCGTTTCTGGAGCCTTGCAATGCCTATAGCACGCCAACAGAATCTTTTCTCCGTATTTATGCAAGAAAGTTAGCTCAACATGATATTAGTCGAAAATGTCAATAAAATTAAATTTTCCAGGAAGATTCTATAGCATAGCAATGACTATAGCACGCCAATAGAATATTTCCTCCTTATTTATGCAACAAAGTAAACTGACCGCGATATTAGTCGAAAATGTCAATAAAATTGAACTTTCTAGCCAGATTCTATAGCATTGCGGCAGCTATAGCACGCCAATTGAATCTTTCCTCCATATTAATCCAATGTAGTTAGCTCACCACGATATTAGTCGAAAATGTTATTAAAATTGAATTTCCCTTCCAGATTCTATAGCTTTGGAATGCCCACAGCACGCCAACAGAATCTTTTCTCCTTATTTATGCAAGAAAGTCAACTCACCACGATATTAGTCGGTAACGTCAATAAAATTGTATTTCCCTTCCTGATTCTATAGCTTTGCAGTGCCCACAGCACGCCAAAAGCATCTGTTCTCCTTATTTACGCAAGAAAGGTAACTCACCACGATATTAGACCTAAATGTCAATAAAATTGTATTTTCCAGCCAGATTCTACCGCATTGCAGTGGCTATAGCACGCCAAAAGGATCTTTCCCCATACCTATGCAACGAAGTTGGCTCCCCAAGATATCAGTCGGAAATGGCAGTAAAATTGAATTTTTCAGCCCGATTCTGATGCCTTGCAATGCCTATAGCACGGCAAAAGAATCTTTTCTCCGCATTTATGGAAGAAAGTTAGCGCACCACGATACCAGTCGAAAATGTCAATGACATTGAATTTTCCTTCCAGATTCTTTAGCGTTGCAATGCCAAGAGCACGACAGCAGAATCTTCCCCCCTTATTTATGCAAGAAATAAAGCTTACCACGATATTAGTCGAAAATGTCAACAAAATTGTAATTTCCAGCCAGATTCTATAGCATTGCGACGGCTACAGCACGC
>NW_016921709.1:382515-398378 GCF_001483705.2 Eufriesea mexicana | reverse complement strand
AGGATAGGGAAGTTTAGACTTTTGTGCTATACGCAGCTTTCGGCGTATTTCTACGCTCTATATGGGTCTAGTAAGCTCTGCTTGACTATGGCGAGGCCAGTAAAAGTTTACTCGTCACGTTAGTTTGATTTATGCTACGATCGGCTATGTTACGATTGGATGGGTTAGGAGGGGCTAGCTGTGAGTTCTGCGCTATACACTGCTCTTCGCGGATTTCTGCACTCTATCGTACTCTAGTATGTTCAGCATGGCTCTGGGAGGCCCAGCAATAGTGGTGTCGGCACGTTACTTTGAGTTAGGCTACGTTGGGTTGAGATAGGTTAGGTCAGGTTGGGTTAGGATACCTTTGCCTTTTGTGCCATACACTGCAATGCGTCGGATTTCTGCGCTCTACTATGCCCTAGTGTGTTCTGGTTGGCTCTGTGGAGGCCAGCATTAGTGTTCCAGGCACGTTAGCGTGAGCTGCGTTACGTTTGGTCGTGGTAAGCTTCTTTGGGTAAGATTTCGATAACTTTGAATTTTTTGGCATAGACTGTTGATCGGTTAATATCGGCGCCTTGCTGTGATTTAATACCTTCTGCTTGTCTGTGGAGGGGGAGGGGCAGTAATTGTGGTCTCAGCGCTTCAGGTTCAGTTTTGCAACGTTTGGTTATGTTACGTTACTTTGAGTTAGCTCTGGATAGCCTTGACTTTTGTGGTATGCACTGTTATTCTGTGAATTTCGGCTTTCTACTATGCTCCGTTCGAACCTGGGAAATCCAGGAATAGCATTCGCGTCTCCTTAGGTTGTGTTATGTTACATTTGGTTATGTTAAGATTGGTTTGGTTAGGAGAGGATAGCTTTGACTTTAGTGCCGTAGTCCGCTCTTATGTGGATTTCTGCGCCCTGCAGTGCTCTAATGTTCTCAGCTTTGCTCTGGGAGGGCCAGCAAAACTGATCTCGGCACGTTATGTTGAGACAGGATACGTTCAGGTAGGTTGGGTTAAGCTAAGTTTGGTTAGGTTGAGTTAAGCTAAGTTTGGTTAGGATAGTCATAACTTTTATGCTGTACACTGCTATCCGATTGACTCCTGCACTCTGCTGTGCTCTAGTAGGTACTGCTCAGATCTGGGCAGGGCAGCAATATCGGTATCAGCAGGTTCAGTTGTGTTAGGTTACGTTTTTTTATGTTTCGTTTGTTAGGGTTAGGCTTGTGTTGTTTTGACGTTCATGATATACACTGCGATCCTATGGATTTCGGAGTTGTACTTACCGCTAATGTGTTCTGGTTGGCCCTGGGGAGTACACCAATAATGGTTGCGGCGCGTTATGCTGAGTTATGCTTCGTACAGCTGTGTTATGTAGGTCTGGGTTAGGTTTGGATATCTTCGGCTCTTCTGCTATACAGTGCGATTCTATGGATTTCTGCGCTCTACTCCCCACTGATTCGTTATGTTTGGCTCTGTGAAGACTAGCTATAGTGGTCTAGGCACATTAGATTTTACTTGGTTACGTTTGGTATGGTTACGTTTTGTTAATTTTGAGAAATGTAACTTTGACTTTGGTGCTTTACACTGCTATTCGGTGGACTTCTGCTCTCTACATTGCTCTACTATACTCTGCTCGACTCTGGAGAGGACAGCAGTAGTGGCCTCGGGGCGATAGGTAGAGTCCTGTTGCGTTTGGTTGTATTATGTTTGGTTAGGTTAGGACAGGATAGATCTGACTTTTCTGCTGTACACTGCTGTTGGGTGGATTTCTGCGCTGTACCGTGCTCTAATATGCTCTGCTCGACTATGGGGAAGACAGCAAAAGTGGTCGATGCACGTTATCTTGTGTCTGGCTTGGTTTGGTTTGGTTAGGAGTAGATAGCTGTGACCTTTGTGCCATTTACTGCTTCTCGTTGGATTTCTGCGCTCCGCTGTGATCTGATATGTACAACACGGCTCTGGGCAAGACCGCAATAGTATTCTTCGCACGTTATGCTGAGACTGGCAACGTTCGTTTGGGCTAGGTTAGGTCTGGTTAGGGTAGGATTTCCTTGACTTTTGTGCTTCACACCTCGATGCGACGGATTTCTGCGCTCTACTGTGCCCTAATATATACTGGTTGGCTCTGTGGAAGTCGGCAATTGTGTTCCAGGCACGTTAGGATGAGATAGGATACTTTTGGCTGTGCTATGTTAGCATTTGTAAGGTTTGGGTTGCTTCGACTATTCCGCTACACACTGCGATCATATGGGTACCTGCGATCTGCTCTCCTCCAGTGTGCTCAACTTGACTCCGCGGACGCCAGCATTACCGGCCGCGGCACGTTAGTTTCAATTAGATTACGTACGGTTGGGCTACGATTGGTTGGGTTAGGTTGTGTGAGGCTAGGTTAGGGTATGTTTGACTTTTGTGCTCCACACATCAATGCGGCCGTTTTCTGCGCTCTACTGTGCAATCGTATATTCTGGTTCGCTCCGTCGAAGTCCGCAATAACGGATTCGGCACATCAGGTTAGGCTCGGTTACGTTCGAACATCTTATGTTTGGCTTGGTGAGGCAGGGATAGCTTTGACTTTTGTGGTATAAACTGGTTCTCGGTGGGTTCCTGCGTCCTACCTTATTCTAATATGCTCTGCTTTGCTCCGGGGAGGCCAGCAACTGTGGTCGCTGCGCGTTAGGCTTAGTTATGTTACGTTAAGGAATGTTACGATTGGTAACGTTAGGAGATGGTTGCTGACATTTGTGCTATACACGGATCTTCGGTGGGTTTCTGCGCTCTACCCTGACAACATATGTTCAAATTGGCTATGGGAAAGACAGCAATTGTGGTCTCGGCACGTCCTGTTGAGTTAGCTACGGTTGGTTGGGGTAGGTTAGGACCTGTTAGGTTTGGACATCTTTGACTTTTGTACTTTACACTGCAACGCCGCGGATTTTGGTGCTCTACTGCTCTCTAGTCTATTATGCTTGGCTCTGGGGAGTAACCTATAGCGGTGTAGGGCGGTTAGGTCGAATTAGGTTTCCCTTGGGTATGTTACGATTGGTTGTGTTAGAAGAGGATAGCTTTGACTTCCGTACTGTACACATCCGTGAGTCGGATTTCTGCACTCTACTGTGCTCTAGTTTGTTCAGCTTGGCTCTGCCAAAGGCAGCAATGGTGGTATCGGCACGTTATGTTGAGTTAGGCCACGTTTCGTTTGGTTAGGTTAGGCCAGGTTAGGTCAGTATATCTTCGACTCTTGTGCTTTACATAGCAATGCGGGTGATTTCTGCGCTCTACTGTGATGTCGTATATCCTAGTTGGCTCTGCGGAGGTCAGCAATAATGGCCCTTGCACGATGGGTTGAGTTAGGTTACGTTTGATTCCGTTATGTTTGGTTAGGTTAGGGTAGGAAATCATTGACTTCTGTGCCATAAACTGATATCCGGTGGATTTCTGCACACTACTGTGATCTAATATGCCCTGCATTGTTCTGGGAGGCCAGAAATAGTGGCCGAGGCGCGTTAGGCTGTGTTAGGTTACATTGGGTTAGGTAAGGCTTGTTTGGATTAGGTTAGGATAACTTTGACTTCCGTCCTGTGCACTGTAATGCGGAAGACTGCTGCGCTCTGCTGTGATCTAGTATGTTCTGATCGGCTCTGGGGAGGCCAGTAATTCTGGTCTCGGCACATTATGTTAAGTTAAGCTTCGTTTGGCTTTATTAAGTTAGGGTATATTAAGAAGGGGTAACTTAGTCTTTTGTGCCATACACTGATATTCGTTGGATCCTACGCTCTACATGGCACTACTATACCTATCTAGATTCTGCGGAAGCCAGCAAGAGTAGTCGCGGCCACATAGTTTGCGTTATGTTGCGTTTGGTTATGTTACGATTGGTTCGGTTAGGAGACGATAGCCTCGACTTACGTGCTATGCACTGCTGTTCGGTGGATTTCTGCTCTCCACATTGCTCTCGTATGATCTGCTTGGCTCTGGCGAGACCAGCAATCGTGCTCTTGGCACGTAAGGTTGAGTTAGGTTACGTTTGGTTACGTAAGGTTTGTTTCGGTTAGGTTTGGATAGGTTTGACTTTCCCGGTGTAGACTGATATTCGGTGGATTTCTGCGTTCTACGCTGCTCTAATGTTCTCTGCTTGGCTCTGGGAGGACAGCAATTGCAGACTCGGCACGTTAGGTTGAGTTTGGATACGTTTGGTTAGGATACGATTGGCTAGGTTAGGAGGGGATAGATTTGACTGTTGTGCTAAACACTGCTATTCGATGGATACTTGCGATACACTGTGATCAGATATGTTCAGTTTGGCTCTGGCAAAGACCGCAATTGTGGTTGGGCACCCTATGCTGAGATAGAATACGTTTTGATTGTTTAGGTGAGGCCAGATTAGGTTAGTTATCCCTCCTTTTCTCCTTTGCACCGCAACGCCGCGGATTACTGCGATCCACTGTGATCTATTGTATCCTGCTTTACTCTGGGGATGCCAGCAATTGTTGTGTGGGTCGGTTAGGTGGAGTTAGATTACGTTTGGTTATGCTATGTTTGGTTATGTTAGGCTAGGACAGCTTTGACTTTTGTGCTATACACTGCTATTCGGTGGAATTCTGCGCTCGACTTTGATGTAATAGGCTCTGCTTTGCTCTGGAGATGCCAGGAACTGTAGCCTCATAGCGTTATGTAGAGTCAGGTTACGTCTGGCTAGGTTAGGTGTGTTTGGTTTGTGATAGGATACCTTGAACTTTTACGCTGTACACGGAAATGCGGTGGATTTCTGCGCTCTAGTGTGCTCTAGAATGTTCTGCTTGGCTCAGGGGAGGCCAGCAATAGTGGGCGCGTCACGTTAGGTTGAGTTAGGCAACGTTCAATTACGTTAAGGTTGGTTAGGTTTTGAGGGGCTAGCTATGATTTTTGCACTATACACAGCTATCCGGCCGATTTCTGCACTCTGCTGTGCATTAATACGTTCAGCTTGTCTCTGGGAGGGCCAGCAAGTGTGGTATCGGCAGGTAACGTCGTGCTAGGCCACTTTGGTTAGATTAGGTTAGAACAAGTTTGGTCGGGATATCTCAGACTTTTGCGCTGTACACTGCTTTTCTGAGGATCTCTACTCGCTACATCGCTCTACTACACTCTGCTCGACACTGGGCAGGCCAGTAATAATGGTCCAGGCACGTTAGTTTTATTTATGCTAACTTTTGTTATATAACGTTTGGCTTGGGTAGGAGAGGGTAGTATTGACTTTTGTTCAGTATATTGCTACTCGGTGAACTGCTGCTATCTGCTGTGCTCTAATATCCTTTGCACGGCTCTGGGCAGGCTAGCGATAGTGGGCTCGGCACGTTAGGTTGAGTTATGTTACGTTTGTTTGCGTTGCGATTGGCTAGGTTATTTTGGGTTAGGTTAAGTTAGGTCAGGTTAGGTTAGGATGAGTGCCGCGCTGAATGTCGAGCGAGAAGGACGTGTCGACGACGCTCCTTCGATTGGGAGGTATTTTCTGCGGAAAAGTGCGTTTCCAGGCGCTCGTGTTAGGACCACTCTGTGCATGAGGTGTGTGGGTGCACGTGGCCGGGGACTCGAGTCACGGAGTGTGTCGTGGTGCCGATAAAAATTGAATTTTCTTGGATGCTTTTTTTTCCTGGCATCAACGACGTTGTGGACGCGGCTACGGCGCAGGTAGGCGAGGGACGGAGCCCACTGTCTGCCGCGAAGCCGCGCGCATGCCCAGCGAGGGAAACCTGGGCCGAGGGTCACGGCACAATGCAAGCGGCGGAGCAGGGGCTCGCAACCCGTACAGTGGTAACCATCCCGGGGAAGCCGGACAATTTACCGAGGAGTGAAGGTACGGTTATAGTTAGTGGGGTCGACGCCGCTCCAGTGGAGCTTCCCTCGTCGAAGGACCGGGCAATCAGCCCTACTGGAGGTGTTACGAGGAGCGTGACTCGTAGCACCACAATGCGTAAGGCGCAGCCGGCGGAACTCGAGGGGGAGTGCTCCTCCTTCGCTGGTGCCATGAGCGTCACGGGCGACGGCGAAACGCTCTCGCAGGGCGGTAGTTGGGGAATATGACCCATTTGAAGGTTTGGAGGATATCGAAATCGCCCTGAAACCCACGACCATAAGCCGGGTGAAGGCGATCCACCCCGCACGGGAGGAGCTCGCCAGCGTGCAAGGTTCGCTGTCTGTTGTGGAATTGTCTGCCGCTGTATCCGAGGATTGCGCGAGGATAGAAACGATGACAGAAAAGGGTAAAAACCTGCACGGCCCACACTTTCGCAGCCTCCGTACGTGCGTCAGGGCGGTGGATTCGGCCGGCTGGGAGATGAGTCTCCAAGTAACAGCCGGCCGTGCCCAGGAGACGTTAGCGGAGAGGGTCCGCGTGTTCCTGGCGGAGATCGCCGGTCCGCGGGAGAAGGATGTCCCCAGCAGGCGGTGATAGCCGACTTGCGGGAGAACGATGCCTTCCAGCAGGCGGTGATCGCTTCCTTGCGCGCGGAGCTGGCACTGGAGCGGAGGCGGGTAATCGTCACCCCGCGCCCGCTCGAAATGTGCGTGCGTCCGCGGGCGCAGGAGCAGCTGCACCGGCGCCCGAGTTCGGTACGGAGGCTGCCCTCGCGGCACTCAGTCTTGGAATGGACGCAAAGTTCGAGGAGCTCGTGCGTATGCTCCCCGTGGCCGCCTGGCGTGATGCGCCTGCCGGAGCGCCGGAGAAAGCGAGCTCCACCGCCAGCCAGCGAGCGCGGCCTGGACTGGCGGCCTCGGCGGTAGCCGGCTGTAAGACGGGGCGCCGCGCCTCGGGGACGAGCTCGGCTCGCACGCTTCCCGCGACCGCCGCGAAGACCGGAGCTATGAACGGTCGCGACATGGAGAAGTGCGGCGGCAAGCAGAGCGCCATACTTAAGCGACCGCCGTCGCGGGCCGCCGTCGCTGTTTGGGTACACGAGGACTCAAGTCTCTGTTGCGCGGAGGCCATCTCCGCTGCAAGAGGAAAGGTAAATCTCGCCGACGTCGGCACCGGGGACTTGCGCCCACGTCGGGCCACTTCCGGCGGTCTGCTGTTGGAGATCGATGGACCCGATGGCGCACATCGAGCCGCCGCTCTCGCCGGGCGAATGAGCGAAGTCTTGGATGGATCCGGCGTGCGGGTTACGGTTCTCACCAAAGAAGCGGAGCGGAGGGTGTCAGGGCTCGACGACTCTGTCACTCCCCGCGAGGTGGCCACTGCCCTGGCCAGGGTCGGTGATTGCACCGAGGCGGAAATAAGAAACGGAGTGATCCGGTCTTCCGCTTCGGGGCTGGGTACTGTAAGGGCACAGCGTCCACTCGCGGCAACGAGAAAGGCCGTCGCTTGCGGGTGGATCCGCGTCCGCTGGACTTCGTCCCGTGCTGTAGCCTTGGAGTCACGGCGCCTCCAGTGCTTCCGTTGCCTTGCGTTCGGTCACGCGAGGAACGGATGCTCTAGCGCGGTGGACCGCAGCGACAGCTGTTTCAGGTGTGGCGCGGCGGGCCACCGTGCCGATGAGTGTAGCGCTTCTGTATCCAAGTGCCCGGTTTGCGCCGGGCCCGGGCGCCCCTCCAACCACCGGCTGGGCAGCAAGGCGTGCTGCACGTCAAAGGCGAAATGCGCTGCACGCCAGGCGCCTGCAGGCGCCGCGTCTGCCTCGGCTCCTGCGGGCGGCAAATCGAAAGCTGTGTTCGCGGATTCCGTCTCCGCAATCGCTACTGCAAAGGGCCCGCCGACCGGCGGAGCACCGGGCCCGCAGCCGGCCCGAAAGAAGGGGGGCAGGAGGAGGCCATGGACACGGCCTAAATTTCACGACGTACATGGTGCTCCGGGCCAACCTGAACCACTCGCGGGCGTCGCAAGGCCTGCTCCTGCAGACGCTCGTTGCGTTGGGTGTCGGGCTCGCTGTTAAGGCAGAGCCGTTCCGTGTCCTCGATCAAGACATGTAGTTCGGTGATCGGGACGTCTCCGTGGCGATCATCGCCAGGGACTACTGAAGACACCCGCACCTACGCTGCTTCACAGCGGTAAGGGTTTCGCGGCTGTCTCCTGGAACGACGTAGTCGTGGAGGGATGCTACTTCTCCCCCAACCGCGGCCGCTCGTCGTGCGATAGGTACCTGGACGAGCCCAGAGGCTTAGTGGACACATGGCTCGTCCGGTTCCGGTCCTGCGGGACTTGAACGTCCACTCCGTGGCGTGGGGTTCCCCGCGAACAGACGCTCGGGGCGAGGCAAGATTGGGCCGCGACGTTGGATCTCCGGTTGCTCAACCAGCGTTCCGTAAGCACGTGCGTCCGGTGAGACGGTACGTCCTTCGTGGACTTGTCGTTCGCATCGCCGGCAACTGTGCGGCGTGTCACCCGCTGGAGTGTGGCGGTGGAAGTGGAAAAGCTTAGCGACCACCTACACATCACCATGATGCTTGCCGTCACTCCTCGCACCGGTCTGTGACCACCCAGCGGGATGCACGCCGCCGCGCCGCGATGAGCGCTCGGGCGCCTCGACCGCGACCTCTTCGCCGCGGCCGTCCAGGTCGTCGCCTTGGCGGATGGGGCCGTCGGGCGCGAAGATGACGAAGCGGGGTTAGGGTCGAATCGGCTAAGGGCGGGGATGACGCTCGCTTGCGACGTCGCCGTGCCGTAGGTGAGGGAGCCACCTTCGCGTTATGCAGTGCATTGGTGTTCGGCCGAAATCGCGCAGCTACGGGAACTCCGCGTGCTAGCCCGGCGCCACAACACAAGGGCGCGGCGTCGATCACGCGCGGTGTACGCCGAGGATATCGCGCGCCTCTCTCGCGAGTACCGGTCCGCGGTGGGCGATCTGCGGAGAGAGATTCGCAGAGCCAAGTCTCGGCAATGGAAAGAACTCCTCGCCACGCTCGAAAGCGGTCCGTGGGGACGCCCCTATAAATTCTTAGTGGGAAAGTTATGTGCATGGGCGCCCCCGTGACCGAGCGTATGGGCCCCGAGCTCCAGCGGCGGGTGATCGACACCCTCTTCCCGGTGGTGGCGGAGGAGGGGTTGCAATACGTTGCAGTGCGATCGGGACGTGTCGGATGGTCCGACGGTCTGGGGGTCTCGCGCGAAGATTTGGGCCGTGCGGTCGTTAGGATGGGGGCGTGGAGCACCGCCCCTGGACCGGACGGCATCCCAGGCCGAGCCTTTGCTCTGGCTCTGGGGGCGTGGTGTGACCGTGCGCGGCGGCTGTTCGTCAGCTGCCTCAGTACCGGTCGCATCCCGGCATGTTGGAGGAGAGCGTAGGTCGTGCTGATCCCTAAACCGGGAAGCCGCCGGACCCTCCGAAGGCATACCGTCCGATATGCCTGCTCGACGAGGTGGGCAAGCATTTAACGGACGTGGGTCCCGATCTCAGCGTCAGCCATTTCGAATTCCGGCAGGGTCGTTTGACGATCCACGCGATTAAGCGCGTTCGCACCCTGTCGGTGGCTGCCGTTGACCGGGGCGGGGTGGTGCTAGCGGTCGGTGTGGATATGGCCAACGCCGTCAACACCCTGCCCTGGGCCGCCATTCGGTGTGCCCTGTTGCACCACAGGGTTCCCCAAGACATGATGGCAGTGATCGGCGGCTATTTGGCGGAGCACCCTATCGAGTAGCCCGGACGATGCTCGACCGTCGTGCGGGCGACGAACTGCGGTGATCCACAGGGATCGGTACTCGGGCCGATCCCCTGTGGCCTCGCGTACGACGCCGTGTTGCGCACTCCCCTCGCCCGCGGCCGGAGCCTGACGTGTTACGCGGACGACACGCTGGTGATGGCCGCCGGGTCGACATGGGAGGAGGCCACGCTGCGCGCGGAAAGCGGCGTGGCTCACGTCGCGAATAGCATCCAGCGGCTGGGGCTGAGTATTTCCCCGGAGAAGACCGTGGCAATGTGGTTTTGCCATCGGCACCACGGGAAGCCGCCGAAGTCTGTGAAGCTCGTGGGGAACGTCGTATTCGAGGTACGGGATCGGATGAAGTATTTCGGTCTCGTCCTCGTTAGCCACTGGAAGTTTGACGAGCATTTTCTCGCGGTGGAACCACGTCTCTAAGGTATCGCGGGGGCGCTGTTTTGCCTGCTACCCAGTCTGTGTGGGCCAGACGGCAGGGTGCGCCGCCTCTACACGGGAGTCGTTCGCTCGGTGTCACCTTACGGGTGCCCGATCTGGGCGAACGACCTGGTCGCTAGTCCGTGCAGTCTGGCGATTCTCCGGCGAGTCGCTCCCAGGGTGGCGATCAAGATCTTGCGCGGTTACCGCACGATATCCCACGAGGCGGCGATGGTCCTGGCAGGCGTTCCCCCGTTCGAACTTCAGGCGGTGGGTGCGGCCCGTGTCTACGGACTCCTACACGCTGGCGGCGGCGGTGATCCCGAAGGATGGGCCGTTTCGTTGAGGCGAAGGGTCCGACCGTCCGTGATGACCATCTGGTGAGCTCGACTGAGAAAGCCGAGCCGCCGGCGGCACCGGGCGATCGAGGATGTGCTACCCGTGCTGAATGCATGGGGGTGCAGCTGCAGCTGGCACACATTCCGCCTGACACAGCTGCTAACCGGGCAAGGGTGCTTCGGGGGGTACCTGTGTCGTATCGGGCGAGGACGTGAGACCCGGTGTCATAACTGTGGTGAGGGGCGGGACACGGAGCAGCACACGCTGGAGGAATGTCCGGCGTGGGCTCGCGAGCACCGGGTACTTTGTCGCGTGGTGGTTCGTGGCCTTTCACACTCTGTCGTCGTGGCGCCGATGACAGAGGGCTTAGGAGCGTTGCGTGCTGTGACCTCCTTCTGCCTCCAGAGAGCCCGCGAGCATAGCGCGTGCTCCACGCGCGTAGGGCGGTGGAGGCTACAAGCGCGGCGCCGGTGGGCGGCGCACGCACTGCGGGATGTGTTAACGCGTTAGACCTCCGCCTTCGCGAGCGACCGTGTACCTACTGCCGGGGAGACGGTCTCTCCCTCCCGTTGTAACTTTGGTCAGGGTGACCACGGGATGGCGTGTGGGTTCACGTTTGTTCGAGAGACCGTGGTCCGGGGGCGCTGCGGCGCGTGATGGTCGCGCAGCTTCCGCAGGGTATGCGTGCGGTGCGGTGCGGTAGTGTGCGTGTTGTGTGTGCCTTTAATCGACCCGTCTGCTTTGCCCTGGGGAGGCCAGGAATAGTGGCCGCGGCATGTTATGTTCAGGTAGGCATAGCTTGATTATGTTAACATTGGATATATTAGAAAATGATAGCTTAGTCTTTTGTGCTGTACACTGCTATTCGGCGGAATTCTGCGCTCTACTGCGCTCCAGTGTCCTCTGCTTGGCTCTGTGGTGGCTGGTAATAGTGGTCTAGGCACGTCATGTCGAGTCAGGTTACGTTCCTTTATGTTAGTTTGGGAAGGATCGATTAGTATTACTCTAAATTTTGTGCTATACACTGCTATTCGGTGGACTTCTGAGCTCCACATTGCTCTACTATACTCTGCTCGACTGTGGGGAGGTGAGCAAAAGTGGTCGTGACAAGTTAGTTTCAATTAGGTTACGCTTGGTTTGGTTAGGTTAGGTTAAGTTCGATTAGGGTAGCTATTTCTTACGAGCTATACACTGTGATACGGTGGATCCCAGTGATCTACTGTGCTCAATTATATCCTGCTTGGCCTTGGGTCACCGGCTTCAGTGGTCACAGCACGTTACATTGAACTACGCTACGTTCGGTTCGGTTAGGTTAATTGATGTTAGGTTAGGATGTCTGCGACATTGGTACTTTTCACTGCAATGCGGTAGATTTCTGTGCTCGACTGTGCTCTACTATGCTGTGCTCAGCCCAGGGTAGTCCAGCAATAGTGGTCCGGGTACGTTATGTTGGGTTAGGCTACGTTTAGTTGGGTTACGTCAGCTTGGGTTAGGTACGGATAGCTATGACTTTTGTGCTATACACTGCGATTCTGTGAATTTCTGGGCTTTACTCTCCTTTAATATGTTCTGCCCCACTCTGGCGAGGCCAGCAATAGTGGCCGCGTTGCGTTTGGTTGAGATATGTTTCTTTTGGTTATGTTAAGATTGTATATATTAGGATATGATAGCTTTAGCTTTTGTGCTATTCACTGCTACTCGGTGGATTTCTGCGCAATAGTGTACCCTAGTATGTTCTGCTTGGCTCTGGGGAGGCCTACAGTTGTTGTCGCGGCACGATAAATTGAATTTTGCTACAATTGGATATGTTGCGTTAGATCAGGTATTGCCTTGTCTTTCACCTTTTTCTTATACACTTCCGTGCGCTGGATCTCTGCGCACAACTGTGCTGTAGTACGTTCTGCTTGTCTCTGTGGAGCCCGGCAATAGTGGTCTCGGCGCTCTGACATATGTTACGTACGTTTATGTTACGTTTGGCTAGGTTAGTATACGATAGTCTTGACTTTAGTGCTATACACTGCCATTCGGTGGATTTCTGCTCCCTAATGTGTTATAACGCGTTCTTCCGGGCTCTGTGTAGGCCAGCAATATTGGCCTCGCCACGTTACGTTGAGTTACACTACGTTTGGTTAGGTTATGATCGCTGAAGCTGGATTAGGGTATATTTCGCTTTTGTGCTCTGTACTGCAATGCGTTGGACTTCTGCGCTCCCCTGTGCTGTAGTATTCTCCGCTTGGCGCGGTGGAGGCAAGCAATAGTGATCTCGACACGTTCGCATGTGTTATGCTACGTCCGTTTATGTTACCTTTGGTGAGGTTAGGGTAGGATAGATAAGAGTTTTGTGCTGCAGACTGCTATCCGCGGGTTTCTGCGCTCTACTGTGTTCTTGTATTTTTTGCTCGTCTCTGGGGGGGGGCAGCATTAATGACCACGGCACGTTAGGCTGGGATACGTCAGGTTTGGTTATTTTAGGTTTGGTTAAGCTCCGCCAGGTTATCTCCGACTTTAGTGCTATGCACAGTTTTTCGGATGATTTCTGCGCTCGACTCGGCTCTACTATATTCTGTTGTGCCCTGTGTATGCCAGCAACAGTGGTCGTGGCTCGTTAGGTCGTGCTATGTTACGTTTTGTTATGTTAAGGTTGGATATATTAGAATAGGTTAGCTTTGGCATTTGTGCTATACACTGCTGTTCGGTGGATTTCTGCAATCTAGTGTATACGATAGTATACGATAGTGTAGTATACGATAGTCTTGACTTTAATGCTATACACTCTCCTTCGGTGGATTTTTGCGCTCCACTGTGTTCTAATATGTTCTGCTTTGCTCTGTGGTGGCCAGCAATACATATCTCGTCTCCTTACGTTTAGTCATTCCACGTTTGGTTAGGTTTGGTTAGGTCAGGTTACGTTGGGATACCTTTGACTTAACTTAACGATATGAGACCGCAGTTGCTGGATTCCCCAGTGACAAGCAGAATATACAGGATCACAGTAGAGCGCAGGAAGCCACCATATAGCAGTGCATAGCACAAAAGACAAAGGAACTCTAAGCCAGCCTGACCTAACCTAACCTAAGCAAACGTAGAGTAGCTAAACCTAACGTGCCGTGTCCACTGTTGCTGGCCTCCCCATCGCCATGTTGAACATATTAGAGGAGGGTATAGCGCAAATATCCATATAAACGCAAAGCGTAGCACAATAATCGAAGTTACCCTATCCTAACATGTCCATACGTAACATAACATAAAGTAACACAACTAAATCTGACGCGCCGAGAGCACCATTCCCGCCCACGCCAGCGCCAAGCAGAGTATATTGGAGCACATTAGAGCGCAGACATCCACCGAATAGCAGTTTATCGCACAAAAGTCAAAGCTACCCCATCCCAAACTAACCAAAGGTAACATAAGCAGTCGTAACGTAAGCAAACCTGACGTGCCACGAAAGCTATTGCTGGCCTCCCGAAAGCTAAGCAGAGTATGACAGACCAACGTAGAGCGCTGCGATCGCATGTATAGCAGTGTATAGCGTAAAAGTCAGAGATACCCTAACCTAAACTGACCAAACCAAGCATAATCAAACGTATCAAGTCCCAACATACCGTGCCTAGCACAAAATTGCTGGCCTCCCCACCGCCAATCAGGGCTTATTAGAGGAGAATAGAGCGCAGGGGTCCATAGAATCACAGTGAATAGCTTAAAAGACAAAGCTATCCAAGCCTAACACTAACTAACGTAACCTAACCAGACGTAGCGTAACTCAAACTAACGTGCCGAGATCGGTATTGCTGCCCCGCTCAGGGACAGGCAGAGCATATTATATCACAGCAGAGCGCAGAAATCCGCTGAAAAGCAGTGTACAGCAAAAAGCTCAAAGCTAACATCTCCTACCCTAACAAAAGGTAACATAGCATAACGTTCCCTATTTCAACACAGCATGTAGAGACCACTATTACTGGCATTCCCATGGTCGAGTAGAGCATAGTAGAGCAGAGTAGGGCGCAGAAATCCACAGAATAGAAGTGTATAGCATAAAGTCACATCTATCCTGTCCTAACATTACCTAACGTAACATAATCAAAGGTAACATAACAATACCTAACGTGCCGGGACCACTGTTACTGGCTTCCCCAGAGCCAAGAAGGACATACTAGAGCACAGGAGAGCGCAGAGATTCGCCGCATTGCGGTCTAAAGCACAAAAGTCAAAGATTACCTAACCCAACCTATCCCAACATAGCCAAGCCAAGCGTAACATAACTGAACCTACCGTGCCGGGACCGCTTTTGCTGGCCTCCCCAGTGCCAACCAGAACTTATCAGAACCCAGTAGAGCGCACAAATCCACTGAATATCATTGTATAGCACAAAAGTCATAGCTACCCTCTCCTTACCCAACAAATCGTAACATAACCGAAGGTAGCATGACTAAACCTAACGTGCCGAGACCACTGTTACTGACATAAAAAGAGACGAGCGTATTATGGTATGGCAATGTATAGCGTAGAAATACGCCGCATAGCAGTGTATAGCAAAAAAAGTCGATGCATTGCTTTCCTTGCCAATTCAAACGCGATATAGTCAACCGTAACCTAACTCAAACTAACGTGCCGAGAGCACTATTTTTGGAACACCCAGGGCCAAGAAGAATATACTAGGACACAGTAGAGCGCAGAGAGCCACCAAAGATCTGGTTATAGCACAAAAGCAAAATACATGCTCAAAGCGGTCCCAACCAAGCTGAACCAAACGTAGCCTAACACAAAATGACGTGCCACGACCACGGTTGCTCGCCTCCCCATATACAGGCAGATGCTAGTGGAGCAATGCAGCGTACATATATCGACCGAATAGCAGTGTACAGCACAAAAGTCAAAGCTATCCAAACCAAACTCATCCAGTCCAAGCCAAGCAAGGTGTAACCGAACTAAACCTAGCGTGCCGAGACCGCTACTGCTAGCCTCTCCAGAGACAAGCAGAACATATTAGAGCTCAGCAGAGCGTAGAAATCCGCCCTGTAGCGGGGTATAGCACGAAAGTCAAAGCCAACCTATCCTAACATGACAAAACGTAACGCAAATATTCCTAACGTGAAGAGACCACTATTACTGCGCTCCACAGAGCGAAGCAGAACATATTAGTGGGGAGTAGGGCGCAGAAACCCTTGGAATCGCAGTGTATATCAGAAAAGTCATTGCTACCCAAACCGAACCCAACCACATATAACCTAACCAAACAAAGCCAAACTCAACCTAACGAGCCGCGACCACTATTCCTGGACGCTCCAGAGCCAAGCGGAAAAGAATAGAGCACAGTAGAGCGCAGAAGACACACGGAATAACTGTGTAAAACAAGAAAATCAAATCTTCACTACCTTAACACAAATCAACATAACCTAACCAAACGTAGCCTAACTCAACTTCACACGCCGAGGCCACCATTGCTCCCCCCCCCCCCCCCAACACAACGGAGCCATAAAAAACAGCACACAGGCAGAAAAAGGCCCGAAAAA
>NW_016921709.1:350788-381901 GCF_001483705.2 Eufriesea mexicana | reverse complement strand
AAACCAGCAGTGCATATTAGAACGCAGTATAGCGCAGAAAGTCACCGAACAACAGTAAACAGTATAAAAGTCATTGCTATGCTCTCCATCCCTAGTCAAAGGTAACATAACCAAACGCAGCCTAAATAAATCTAACGTGCTGGGACCACTATTCCTGGTCTCCCCAGAGTCCAGCAGAGTATAGTAGACCAACGTAGATCGCAGAAGTCCACCGGAGAGCAGTGCGCAGCAGAGAAGTCAAAGCTGTCCTATCCTAACCTAACCAAACGTAACATAGCCAAACGTAACCTAACACAAACTAACGTACCTCCACCACCATTGATAACGTCCCCAAAGCAAAGCAGGACGTACTAGCGTACAGCAGAGCGTAGTAATCCGCCGCACTGAAGTGCAATGCACAAAAATCATAGGTACCATAACCTAACCTGACAAAACCGTAACCTAACCAAGCGAAGCATAACTCAAACTATCGTGCTGTGACCACCATTGCTGGCATCCACAGCGACAAGCAGGGCATATTAGAGGACAGTAAAGCGCAGAAATGCACCGAATGTCAGTGTTTAGCGAAAAGTCAAAGGTATCTCATACTAACATAATCAAACGTAACCAAACCAAACGCAGCCTAAGACAACATAACGTGCCGAGACCACTAACACTGGCCTCACCATAGTCGAGGAGAGTATAGTAGAGCAATGTAGTGCGTAGGTGTCCACCGAATAGCAGTATACATCACAAAAGTAAGTACTATCCTATATTAACATGTCCAAACGTAATATAAGCAAGCGTAGCCTAACACAACCTAAAGTGCCGAGACCACTATTTCTGGAATCCCCAGAGCGAAGCAGAACAAACTAGAGCGTAGTAGATCGCAGAAGCACACCGCATTACAGAGTACAGAACAGTAGTCAAAGACAACCAGACATAACGCAAACGAACAGAACCGAAACAAATGTAACCTACATCATCCTAATGCGCCGCGGCCACTATATCTGGCCTCCCCAGAACAAAGCACAGGGTAATTGATCGCAGTGGCGCGCAGAAGTCCAACGAACAGCAGTGCCTAGCAGAAAAGTCGAAGCCACCATGACCAAACGTAGCTTAACCCAATCCAGCCAAAAGTAGCCTAACACAACCAAACGTGCCACGACCGCTACTGCTGGCCTCTCCAGAGGCAAGCTGGTAATATTAGAGCAGCGCAGAGCGCAGTAACCCACCGAATAGCAGTATAAGCCAAGAAAGGCGAAGCTATCCAGACATAACATAAACAAACATAACCAAACGGAACGTAGCACAGCTCAATCTAACGCGCTGAGACCACTATTGCTGGCCCACCAAGAGCCAAGCAGAGCATATAAGAGCACAGTAGAGCGCAGAAATCCACCGAACATCAGTGTATTGCACGAAAGCCGGCGTTATCCTGACCGAACCCTGCCTACCCTAACAAAACCAAGCGTAATCTAACACTGCCTAACTTGCCGAGAGCAGTATTGCTAGCCACCACAGAGTCTAGCAGAGCATATTAGAGGAGAGTAGGGCGCAGAAGTCCACCGAATATCGGAGTATAGCACAAAAGGCATAGCAAGCGTATCCTAACCTAACCAACCGTATTATTACCAGACGTAAGAGAGCACAAACTTACGTGCCGCCAGTACCATTGCTCGCCTCGCCATAGCGAAGCAGAAAATATTAGACGAGAGTTGAGCGCAGAAATCCATAGAATCGAGGTGTGCTACGGAAAAGGCAAAGTCGCCCTAACCTAACCCACACTAACAGAACCTAGCATGACATAGCAGAACACAATAAAACGTTTCGCGAACACAATTGCTGCCCCCCCCTATTAGAGTAGAGCACATTAGAGGGCATACGCCCGCCGAATAGCAGTGTATAGCACAAAAGTCGAAGCTACCCTAACCAAACCTAACCAAACCTAACCAAGCCAAACGAAACTTATCTCAAACTAACGTGCCGGGACCAGAACTGCTGACCTCCCTACAGCCACGCAGGACATATTAGAACACAATAGAGCCAAGGTATCCACGGAATAGAAGTGAACATCACAGAAGTCGTAGCTATCCTATCACAACCCTACGTAACCTAACATATCCAAACGTAGCATATCTTATCCTAGTGTGCCGAGACCACCATTACTGGATCCCCTGTGCCAAGCAGAAAATGTCATGGCACTCACCAATCCTGACCTAACCTAGCATGACCGAAAGTAATATAACACAAACTTTCGTACCACGACCACTATTGCTGGCCTCCCGAAAGCCGAGAGGAGGATAGAGGAACAGCACAGAGCGCAGAAATCCACAGAAACGCATTGTACAGAGGAAAAGCCAAAGGTACCAAACCAAACCCAAACTAACTTATCCTATCCTGACATAGGAAATCTCAACACTTCGTGCCGCAACTACCGTTGCTGGCATCCTTAGGGCCAACCAGATTAGAGTAGAGCACTGTGGAGTGCAGGAATCCGCAGGACAAGGGTGTATAGCACGAAAGTCAAGGCTATTCTAACCAAACATATCCTAAACTTTCCTAACCAAACCTAACCAATCTGAACCGAACATGTAGCGACCACTATTGCTGTCCTTCCCAGGGCCATGCAGAAGCTATTAGAGCAGAGAAGAGCGCAGAGATCCATAGAAGGGCAGTATACGTCAGAATAGTCAAAGGCACCCAAACCTAACCCAAACTATCGTATTCTACCCTGACGTAGCAAAATACATCATAGCGTGCCCAGATCGCTATTGCTGGCTTCCGCAGGGAAAGCAGATTACAGTAGAGCTCAATAGAGGGCAGGAATCCAACGAATAACAATGTCTAGCACGAAAGTCGAAGCTATCCTAACCAAACTTAGCCTAACCTAACCTAACCGTACGTAACCCAACTCTACATAACGCGTCGCGGCCACTGTTCCTCCCCTCGCCATATCAAAGCAGAGCTCATTAGACCACAATGGAGCGCAGAAATCGACCGCATAGCAGTGTACAGCACAAAAGTCAAAGCTATCCTTACCTAACCCGATCCAACCTAACCTAACCAAACGTAATCTAATCCAACCTAACGTGCCATGAACAGATTTTCTGATCTCCACAGAGTCAAGCAGAGCATATTAGAGGAGAGCAAGGCGCAGGAAAACTTAGAAACTCAGTGTAGAGCGGAAAATTCGAAGCTGTGCTCTACAAACCTAGCAAATCGTAACATACCCAAACCTAACCTAACACATTCCAAGGAGCAGCGACTGCAGTCGCTGGCCTTCCCAGAGTCGACCAGAGCGTAGTAGAGCACAGAAGTCCTCCGAATAACAGAGTACACCACGAAAGCCAAAGTTATCAAGTGCCGAGGCAAAACAACGTAACCTAGCCAAACGTTGGCTAACTCAACCTAACGTGCGGAGACCATCATCCCTGGCCTCCCCAGAGCCGAGCAGAGCTCATTAAAGCACAGCAGAGCGCAGATATCCTCCAAATGGCACTGCATAGTACAATTGTCACAGCCACCCAAGCCTTACCCAGCCAAACGTAACACAGCCAAACGTAACCCAACACGACCTAACGTGCCTACATTACCATTGATGACTTCCACAAAGCTAACCAGAATATAATAGAGCACAGTTGAGCGCAGAAGTCCGCCGCATTGCAGTGTAAAGCGGAAAAGTCAAAGATATCCTAGCATAACCTGTCTTATCATAAGCTAACCGAATGTAGCCTAACAAAGTGTAACGTGCAGATGCCACTGGTGCTGGCCCTCCTAGAACCAACCTGACCATATTAGAGCGCAGCAGAGTGCAGAAATCCACCGGATACCAGGGAATAGCGCAAAAGTCACAGCCAGCCCTGTCTTACCTAACCAATCGTATCGCAACCAAACGTAGCACGATTCAAGCTAACGCGCAGCTACCACTATTGTTGGCCTCCCCAGAGTCGAGCAGAGTATAGTCGAGCACAGTGGAGAGCAGGAATCCACTGAATAACATCCTATGCCAACCAAGTCTATGGTACCCATACCTAAACCAAACTAGCGTACCCTAACAAAACGTAACCTAAATCAACCTATCGTGCCGGTACAGCTATTGTTGGCCTCCCCAGAGCCAAGCGGAGCATATTGGAGCACAATATGGCGCAGAGTTCACCGAATAGCATTACATCGCACAAAAGTCAATGCTATCCTCTCCTACTCTAACTAAACGAAACGTAGCCAAGCGTAGCCTAAATAAGACTAATGTGCCGCGACCGGGATTGCTGGCCTCCACAGATAAAAGCAGAGCATGCTAGATCACAGTAGTTACTAGAAATCCACCGAAAAACAGCTTATAGCACAAAAGACAGATCTATCCTGCCCTAACCCAACCGAACTTTACATAACCAAACGTAACGTATCTAAACACATCGTGCGAAGACAGCTATCGCTGGCCTCCGCAGAGACCAGTAGAATATACTAGAGAAAAGTGGAGCGCAGAAATCGACCGCGTTGCAGTGGATGTCACAAGAGTCTAAGGAAACCTGACCAAACCTAACCCAAACTAACATAACCTAATCTAACCTAACCCAACCTAACGAGCCTAGTCCACTATTGCTGGCCTCTGCAGTGCCAACTGTAACATAGTAGAGCACAGTATACCGCAGAAATCCACCGAATAGCAGTGTATAGCACAAAATTCAGATCCACCCTGTCCTAACATAACAAAACCTGACATAACCAAACGTAACATAACTCAAACTTACGTGCCCGGGCCACTATTGCTGGCCGCCGCAAAGTCAAGCAGAATATACTAGAGAACAGCAGAGCGTAGAAATATATCGCATTGCAGTGAATATCACATAAGTCGAGGATATCCCGGCCGAACCTGACCTAACCAAACCTAACATAACCGAACGTAACATAACTCAAGCTTACGTGCCGCGACCGCTACGGCTGGCGTCCCCAGAGACGAACGGAATATGATATGGCACAGTAGAGCATAGGCGTCCATGGAACATATGTGTTGAGCTCGAAAGTCGAAGATACCCTAAGCTAGCCCACCTCAACCTAACCTATCCCAACGTAATCTAACTCAACCTAACGTGCCGCGGCCGGTATTGTTGGCCTCCACATGGTCAAGCTGAGCATATTAGGGAAGCGTGAGGCGTAGAAATCCATAGAATCGCAGTGTATAGCAGAAAGGTCGAAGCTATCCAAACCTAACCGAAGCTAACGTAACATAACCAAACGTATCATAGCACAACCTAATGGGCCAAGATCACAATTACTGGCTTCCCTAGAGCCAAGCAGAACATACTGGAGCACAGTAGGGCGCAGAAGCCAATCGCATTCCGGCGTACAGCGCAGAAGTCGAAGCTATCCAAACCGAACGCAGAAGAATCTAACCTAACCAAACGTAAAATAGCAACACATATCGCGCCGCGGCCACAGCCTATGGCCTGCCCAGAGCAAGGCAGAGCATATGAGATCACAGTAGAGCACAAGAATCCGCCAGATAGCAGTGTACAGCACAAAGAGCAAATCTGCCCTTGCCTAACCTAATCAAACGAAGCATATCCGAACGTACCTAGCCTCCACCCAACAGCCCTATGCGGCAATTACTGAGCTCCCCAAAACCAAGCTGAATATACTACAGCACAGTAGATCAAAGACATCCGCGGTGTTTCAGTGGATAGCACAAAAGTCAGAGCAATCCTCTCCTAACCTAACCAATCGTAACGCAACCGAACGTATCCTAAATAAAACTAGGGAGCCGCGACCACTATTACTGGCCGAACCAGAGTCACGCACAGCACAAGAGCGGAGTGTAGAACGCAGAAATCCATAGAATCGCAGTGTATATCAGATAAGTCAGTGTTACCAAGACCTATCCCAAACCAACGGAACATAGGCAAACATAGCGTAACTCAACCTATCGTGCCGAGACAGGGATTGCTGCCCTTCCCAGTACCAGGAAGGACATACTAGAGCACAGTAGAGCGCTGAAATCCACCGAGTGGCAGTCTGCAGCACAAAGGTTTAAACTATCCATATCAAACTTAGCCTAACCCAACTTAATCCAACGCAACCTGACATAACATCACGTGCCGAGGCCAACAATTCTGACCTTCCCGGATCCAAAGTAGAACACATTAGTGGAGAGTAGAGCACAAAAATCCACAGAATCGCAGTGTACATCAGAAGATTTATAGTTATCCTATCCAAGCCTAACCAATCGTAACATAACCAAACGTAACCAAGCTCAACCTATCGCGCCGCGACAACTGCTACTGGCCTCCACAGATTCAAGCAGAACAGATAGGTGGAGATTCGAAAGCTGACGTCCATAGAATCGCAGTGCAATACAGAAAAGTCTGAGCTTCCCAAACCTAACCGAAAGCAACAGAACATACCCAAACATAGCATAATATGACCTCACAAAACCTAACCTAACCTACCCTAACCCACAGAATCACAGTGTACATCTGAACAGTCGAAGATACCCAAACCTACCTCAAACCAACAGAACATGGCCAAACATAGCCTAACTCAACCCAACGTGCCGAAACCGCTATTGCAGCCCACCGCAGAGCCATGCAGGACATACTACAACCAGTGGAGCACAGAAGTCCACCGAACAGCAGTGCACAGCATAAAAGTGAAGGCTAATCTAACGAAACTTAGCCTAGCCCAACCTAACCGAACGTAACATTGCAGAACGTAACGTGTCGAAACCACTATCGCTGGCCACCACAGAGCCATGCTGAAAATATTACAGCTCAGTGGAGCGCGGAAATCCACCTAGTGGCAGACAGTATCACTGTAGATAAAGCTATCCTCTCCAATCCTATCCAATCGTAACATAACCAAACGTAACCAAACTCAACCTAACGAGCCGCGGGAACTACTGCTGGACACACCAGAGCCAAGGAGAACACGTGAGAGGGGAGTAGAACGCAGAAATCCATTGAATCGCAGTGTATATCAGTACAGACGAAGCTACCCAAGCCTAACCCATACAAGCAGGGCACAGCTGTACATAGCCTAACTAAATCTAACGTGACGAGCGCGCCATTGCTGCCCGCCACAGAGCCAAGCAGGTCATGCTAGAGCACTGTAGAGCGGAGAAATCCACCCAATTGCAGTGTACAGTGCAAATGTTAATGATATCCTAACCAAACTTGGAGTAACCCAAGCAAACCAAACGTAACATGACCCATCATAACGTGCCAAGATCACTATTGCTGTCCTTCCCAGAAACAAGCTAAGAATATTAGAGCACTGTAGGGTGCAGAAATCCACCTAATAGCGGACCATGGCGCTAAATTAAAAGCTATCCCCTCCTAACCTAACTAATCGTAACATATCCAAACATAACCTAACTGAACCTCTCCTGCCCATACCGTTATTGCTGCCCTCCCCAGTGCCAAGCTGGACACACTAGTGCACTATAGAGCGCAGATATCGACCGAATTGCAGTGTACAGCACAAAAGTCGAAACTATCCTAACCATACTTAGCCTAACGCGACCTGACCGAACGTAACGTGGCTCATCGTAATTTGCCGAGGCCTCTATTGCTTGCCTACCCGGAGACAAGCTGAAAATGTTAGGACACTGTAGCACGCAGAAATCAACCTAGTAGCAGACAACAGCACTAAAGACATGCCTATCCCCTCCTAACCTAACTAACCGTATCATGACCAAGCCTAACCTAACACAAACTAACGTGCCGCGGCCACCATTGTTGGCCACCCCACAGTAAAGCAGAACATATTAGCTGGGAGAAGAAAGCAGAAATACCTAGAATTGCGGTGTATATCGGAAAAGTCAGAGTTACCCGTCCCTAACCCAAACCAACGGAACATAACCACACATAACCTAACTCTAACTGACGTACCGAGACGGCTATTGGTGCCATCCCCAGAGCCAAACAGGACCTCCTAGTGCAGAGTAGATCGCAGAAAAACATCGAATAGCAGTGTACAGTACAAAGGTTGAAGCTACCCTGACCAAACGTTGCCTATCCCAACCAAACCGGACGTATCCTGACACAACATAACGTGCCGAGACCACTACTGCTGTCCTTCCCAGAACAAAGCTGAAGACATCAAAGCATTCTATATGGCAGGAACCCACCTAATAGCAGACTATGGTACTAAAGTCAAATCCATCCTCTCCTAACCTAACCAATCGTGACATAGCCAAGCGTAATCCAACTAAACCTAACGTGCTGCGACCACTATTGCTGGCATCCCCAGAGTCAATCGGAAAACGTCAGTGGAGAGTCGAACGCAGAAAGCCATATAATGGGAGTGTAAATCAGAAAAGTCAAAGCCACCCAAGCCCAACCCATACCAACAGAACATCACCAATTATAGCCTGACTCAACCTAACGTGCAGAGACTGCCATTGTTGCCGCCCACAGAGCCAAGGAGGACATACTAGAGCACATTAGAGCGCCGAAATGGACCGAATAGAAGCGGACAACACAAACGTTGATGCTACCGTTACCAAACGTAGCCCGACCCAACATAATGGAACGTAATATGACTCATCATAACGTGCCGCGTCCACTGTTGCTAGCCTCAGCAGAGGCAAGCTGAAAATATTATAGCACTGTATGGAGCAGAAATCCGTCTAATTGCAGGCTATGCCACTAAAGTAAAGGCTACCATCTCGTAATCTAACCGACCGCAAAGTAACCAAACGTATCCTAACACAACCTAACGTGCCGTGACCACAAATGCTGTCCTCCCCAGAGACAAGTGGAACACGTCAGTGGGGAGTCGAACTCAGAAATCCATAGAATGGCAGTGCAATCCGGAAGAGTCAGAGTTACGCAAACCTAACCCAAACATACAGAACACAACCTAGCAAGGCCTAACCCAGCATAACGAGCCGTGGCCGCCATTGCTGCTATTCCTATAGTCAAGCAGGACTTGCTAGAACACAGTAGGGCGCAGAAACCCACCGCATTGCAGTGAATGGCACGAAAGTCTAACATATTCTGTCCTAACATACCCAAACGCGTTACATGCAAATGTAGCCTAACAAAACTTGACGCGCCGAGGCCACAATTGCTGGCCTCCCCAGAGCGAAGCAGAGAATATTAGATCGCAGTAGGGCGCAAAAGTCGGAGGATAGCAGTGTACGGCACACACGTCTAAATTATCCTGTCCTGGCCTCACGAAGCGTAATACAGGCAGGCGTGGCATAGTTCAAACTAACGTGCCGATATCCCTGCTGCTGGCCTCCGCAAAGCCAAGCAGAATATACTAGAGCACAGCTGAGCGCGTAAGTCCACCGCATTGCAATGCGTAGCACATAAGTCAAACATATCCTAACGTAACCAGTCCTTGCATTACCTACCCGAACGTAGTGTAGCTGAAAATAACGTGACGAGACCAACATTTCTGGCATACCCAGAGCCAGGAAGGGCCCACTAGAGCACATTAGAGTGCAGAAATCCTCCGAAGAGCAGTGTATAGCACGAAAGTCAAAGATAACCGGATCGAGCTTGACACAACCTAACCTGACGAAACGTAACATGACTCAAACCAACGTGCCGAGATCACTATCACTGGCCTCCCCAGAGCCAAGCAGAAAATATTATATCACTGTAGATCGCAGAAACCCGCGGATAGCAGTGTACAGCGCAAAAGTTATAGTTATCCCGACCAAATTGAGCGTAACCCATCCTAACCTAACGTAACGTGACTAAACATAACGTGCCGAGACCACCATTGCTGGCTTTCCCAATGCCAAGCTGAAGATATTAAAGCACTGTAGTGAGCAGGCATCCACCTAATAGAAGGCTATAGGACTAGACTCAAAGCAATCCTCTCCTAACCTGACCAATAGTAACATAACCTTACGTAACCCATCTAAACCTAACGTGTCGCGATCTCTACTGCTGGCCACCCCAGATCCAAGCAGAATGTAGTAGAGCACAGTAGATCTCAGATATACACCGAATAACAATGTATAGCACGAAAGTCAAAACCCTCGTATCCAAACTTAGCCCAACCTAACCTAACCAAGCATAACCTAACTCAAAATATCGTGCCACGAACGCTATTGCTCGCTTCCCCAGGGGCGGCCAGAGCATAATAGAGCAATTTAGAGCGCAGAAATCCACCGAATATCGGTGTATGGCACAAAAGCCATAGCAGCCTACCATAACCTAACCGAACATCACATAACAAAACGCAACCCAACTCAAGCTAACATGACGAGACCACCACTGCTGGCGTCCACAAGGAAAAGCAGAATGTACTGAAGCACTGCAGTGCGCACAATCTCACCGCATTGTAGTGAATACCACAAAAGTCGACGATGTCCTAACCTCACCTCACCAAAACTAACCTAACTCACACTAACGATCCGAGACCACTATTGCTGGCCTCCCAGAGGCAAGCAGAATGCAGTGCAGCGCAGTCGAGCGAAGTAATCCACCGAACGTCAGTGTATAACACGATATTCGAAGCTACCATTACCGAGCATAACACAACCTAAACTGAAAAAACGTAACATAACACAACCCAAAGTGCCGAGGCGGCAACTCCTTGCCGCCCCAGAGCCGTGCTGCAAATGAGAGCGCAGTAGAGCGGAGAAATCCATCGAAAGCGGTGAACGGCACAAAAGTCTAAGCAAAGCTATCCTAGCATAACCAAAATAGTCATATGCAAACGTAAAGTAACTAAGCCTAACGCGCCGAAACCACTATTGCTGGCCTCCCCAGAGCCAAGCTGAAGATATTAGAAAGCAGTAGGGCGCAGAAATCGGAGGATAGCAGTTTATAGCGATGATGTCTGAACTAACCGATCCGAACCATGCCACACGAAACAATAAAATGTTACATAGCTCAACCTAACGTGCCCAGACCTCTATTGCTGGGCTCCCCAGAACCAAGCAGCATATACTAGAGGACAGCGGAGTGCAGAAATCCACCGCATTGCATTGTACAGCACAAAAGTCAGACATGCCTGATATAACATCACCTTATCTAACCTACCCAAACGTAGAGTAACTCAACATAACGTGACGAGGCCAATATTGTTGACATCCCCAGGGCGAGGCAGAGCACGCTAGAGCGCATTGGAGCGCAGAAGTCCTCCGAATAGCAGTGAATAGCAGAGAAGTCAAAGTAGCCTATCCTAACCTAGCCAAACGTAACATACACAAACGTAGCCTAACTCAAAGTAACGTGCCGTGGCCGCTATTGTTGCCCTTCCCAGAACCAAGCAGAATATACAAGAGCACAGTGGAGCGCAGAAATCCGCGGATAGCTGCGTATAGCACAAAAGTCTATACTATCCCCTCCTAACATCACCATACGTAACATAACCGAACGTAGCAAGGTTCAACCTAATGTGCCGGGAACACTATCTCTAGCATCCCGAGAGCCGAGCAGGGTATAGTACAGCACAGCAGAGCGCAGGAAACCACCGCATTGCAGTGTATAACGCAAAAGTCAAAGCTATCCCATCGCAATGCATCCTACCTTATTATAAACAAAAGTAACATAGCTAAAGCTAACGTACACCGGCCACTATTGCTGGCCTTCACATAGTCGAGCAGAACTTACTAGAGGGCAGTAGGGCCCAGAAGTCCATAGAATCTCAGTGTGTAGCACAAAAGTCGCATCCATCCAGGCCTAACCCAAGCTAACATAACCTAACCAAACGTAGCCTACCTCGACGCACAGCGCCGCGTCCGCTACTACTCGCCTCACCAGAGCCGAGCAGAGTATAGTACAGCACAGCAGAGCGCAGAAAACCACCGCAACGCAGTGTATAGCACAAAAGTCAATCATATCCTGAGCAAGCGTGACCTAACCTAACCTATCCAAACGTAGTTTAACCCAACATAACGTGACGAGACCAATACTTCTGACCTATCCAGCGCCTAGCAGAGCATATTAGAGCACATTAGGGCGCAGGTATCCACCGAAGAACTGTATATAGCACAAAAGGCAAGGTAGCCCATCCCAGCCAAACCAAACGTAACATAAGCTAACGTAGCTAAATTCAAACTAACGTGCCGAGACCACTACTGCTGGCCTTTCCATACCCAAGTAGGACATGCTAGAGGACAGCAGAGCGCATAAGTCCACCGCGATGCAGTGAATGGCACAAAGGCCGTAGATATCCTGATCTAACCAGACATAACCTGACCTAATCGAAAGCAGCATAACGCAACGTGACGTGCCGCGACCATGGCTCCTGGCATCCACAGAGCCAAGCAGCATGCAGTAGAGCGCAGATCACAGAAACTGACGCAATGGCAGTGTATGGCACAAAAGTCAAGGTAACATATCCTAATCTAGCCAAGCGTAACATACCCAAACGCAACCTAACTCAACCTAACGTGCGGAGACCAATATTGCTGGCATTCCCAGGGCTAAGCATAATACAGTGAAGCATAGTACAGCGCAGGAATAACCCGAATAGCAGTGTACAGCACGACAGTCTAGGTTAGCCGGGCCGAGACTTACCTAACCTAAAATAACCGAACGCAAACTATATGAAACTAACGTGCCCAGACTACTATTGCTGCCCTTCACGGACACATTCAGAAAATATTAGAATACACAAGAGTGCAGAAATCCTCAGATAGGAGTGTATAGCAAAAAGGTCCAAGCTATCATATCCGAACCTCCCAAACGTAACAAAACCGGACGTAGCATATCT
Organism: Eufriesea mexicana; assembly: GCF_001483705.2. Lineage (NCBI taxonomy): Eukaryota > Metazoa > Arthropoda > Insecta > Hymenoptera > Apidae > Eufriesea > Eufriesea mexicana. The sequence continues at coordinate 369,241 of NW_016921709.1, read as the reverse complement.
CAACCCAACGTTCCGGGACAAATATTGCTGGCCTCCACGGAGCCAAACAGAAAATGCTAGGGCACAGCAGAGCGCATAAATGCAACGCATTGCAGTGTACGGCACGAAAGTCAAAGATGCCTATCCTAACCTTGTCAAACTTAACATAACCAAACGTAGCATAACACAATCTAACATGACCAGCCCACCATTCCTGCCCTCCGCAGAGAGAAGCGGTATGTACCAGAGCACAGTAGATCGCAGAAATCCAACGCATTGCAGTGAAGAGCACAAGAGCCGTTTATATGCTAATCCAACCACAAACAATCTGACATAACCAAACGCAGCATAGCCCAACATCACGTATCGCGACCACTGCTCCTGGCCTCCCCTGAGCCAAGCAGAATACAGTAGAGCCCTGTATATCACAGGAACCCGCCGAATAATAGTGTATAGCACGAAATTCGTAGCAATCGGAAACAAATGTACCAAAGCATAACCTAATCCAGCGTATCATAGATCAAGCTGACGCGCCGGGAGTGCTATTGCTGGCCGCCTCAGAGCAAAGCAGAATGTATCAGAGCACATTGGAGCGCAGTAATCCGCCGAATAGCAGCGTATGGCACAAAAGTCTAAGCCATTCTATCCTAAGATAACGAAGCGTAACATAAGCAATCTTACCTAAACTCAACCTGACGTACAGAGAACACTACTGCCCGCACACCCAGAGGCAATCAGAATATACTGGAGCACAGTAGTGCGCAGAAATCCGCCGCAATTCAGTGAAAAGCACAAAAGACGTAGCTATCGTAGCCAAACCGGTCATAACCGAACCTAATGAAACGTAGCATAACTCAATATGACGTGCCGCGACCACTTCTCCTGGCCTCGCCAGAGACATTCAGAATGTAGTAGAGCACAGTAGATCACAGGAACACGACGAATAATAGTGTATAGCACGAGAGCCGGAGCAATCCTAACCAAACATAACATAACATAACCTAATGAAGCGTAGCCTACCACATACTAACGTGCCTACATTACCATTGATGACTTCCACAAAGCCAACCAGAACATTCTTGAGCACAGCAGAGCGCAGAAATCCACCGCATTGCTGTGTATAGCGCAAAAGTCAAACATATCCAGACGAAACTTGACTTAATGTAACCTACACAAACGTAGTGTAACAAAACGTAACGTGACGAATCCAATATTGGTGGCATGTCTAGCGCAAAGCATAGCACATTAGAGCACCATAGAGCGCAGAAATCCACCGAATAGCGGCGTGCAGCAGACATGACAATGTAGCCTATCCTAACCTAACCAAACGTAACATAAGCAAACGAATCGAAACCAAACCTAACGTGCTGAAACAGCTACTGCTGGCATACCCAGAGCCAAGCAGGATATCCTGGAGCACAGTAGAGCGCGGAAGTCCACCGAACAGCAGTGCAAAGCACAAAAGTCAAAGCTATCTCATCCTAATATGTCCAAACTTAACATAAGCAAACGTAACATAGCTCAACCTAACGTACCCCGACCACTATTGCTGGCCTCCACAGAGTCGTGCAAAACTTACTAGTGGACAGTAGAGCGCAGAAATCCATCGAATCGCAGTGTATAGCACACAAGTCATTTCTATCCAGTCCTAACCCAAGCTACCATAACCTAACCAAACGTTGCCTACATAAACTTTACGTGCGGATACCACTATTGCTGGCATCCACAGAGCAAGGAAGGAAATACTAGAGTACAGCAGTGAGCAGAAATCTACAGCATTGCAGTGCATAGCACAAAGGTCAAACGTATCCTTATCTAAGTTGGCCTAACCTAACCTATCCGAACGTGATGTAACACGAAATAACGTGACGAGAAGCATATTGCTGGCCTCCGAGTGCCCTGCATAACATATTAGAGCGCATTAGAATGCAGAAATCCACCGAAGGCCAGGGAGTAGCACGAAAGTCAAAGTAGCCTTTCCTATCCTAGCCAAACTTAACATAAACCAACCTGTCATGACGAAGCCACTAGTGCAGGCCTCTAAAGAGACAAGCAGGATGTACTAGAGCACTGTAGCGTGCAGAAATTGACCTACGTGCAGTGAATAGTACAAAAGCAGTATACATCCAAGCATAACCTGGCCTAACCTAACCTAACCAATCGTAGCATATCTCAACATGACGTGTAGCGACCGCTGCTCCTGGCCTGCCCAGAGCAAAGCAGTGTGTAGTAGAGCACGGTAGATCACAGAAACCCACCGAAAAACAGTGTATAGCACGAAAGTCAAAGCCAACTTTTCCTAATATAGCCTAACATGGGCAAACCATTCGCAACATAACGCAAACCAACCGCCACCACCACTATTGCTCGCATCCCAAGGCTCGAGCAGATCAACTAGAGGACAGTAGGGCGCAGAAGTCCATAGAATCGCAGTGTATAGCTCAAAAGTCATATCTGTCCTGACCTAGCCCAAGCTAACGTATCCTAGCCAAACGTAGCCTAGCTGAACGTAACGTGCCGCAGCCACTATTTATAGCCTCCCCAGGGCCAAGCAGAATGTTGTGGAGCGCAGTCGAACCAATGTATGCACCGAACAACAGTGTACAACACGAAAGACAATGCCACGCTTACCGAAATTAGCCCAACCTAAACAAAACGAACGTAACCTACCTCAGTCTAACGTGCTGAGTCCATTATTCCTGTCGTTCGCAGAGCAATGCATAACGTAGTAGAGAAGAATGCAGCGCAGAAATAATCCGAACAGCAGTGTATAGCACGAAAGTTTAAGTTAACCTGACTGAGCTTAACCTAACCTAATCGAACGAAACGTAACCTAACTCAAACTAACATGACGCGAACACTACTGCTGGCTTCCACAGACACAGGCATTTGATATTAGAAGACAGTAGAACGCAGAAATCCGCGGAGAGTGATGTATAGCACAAAAGTCTAAACTGTCATGTCCTAACCTCCAAAACGCTAAAAGACCAGACGTAGCTTATCTCAATCCAACGTGCTAAGGTCACTACCTCTGGCCTCCCCAGATCCAAGTAGAATATACTAGAGCAGAGCAGAGCACAGATATACACCGCATAGCAATGTAGTGTGCAAAAGCCGTAGATATACTGATATAACCATCCCTACCTAACCTGACGAAACGTAACATAACCCAACCTAATGTGCCGAGACCATAATTACTGGCCACCCCTGTGCCAAGCAGAGCATATTAGAGCACACTAGAGCGTAGAAATACACGGAAATGCAGTGCATAGCTAAAAGTCATAGAAACATGTCCTAACCTCACCAAACGTAACAAACACAAGCGTAACATTACTCAACCTAAAACGCCGAGACCACGATTGCTGGCCTCCACAAGGACAAGCAGAATGTACTATAGCACAGCACCGAGCAGAAATCCACTGCATTGCTGTGTATAGCTCATAAGACGAAAACATCCTAACCATGCCTTCCTAACCTAACACAACGAAACGAAACATAACCTAACCTAACGTGCCGAGACCACAATTGCTGGCATCCACATAGCAAAGGAGAATACACTAGAGCACACTAGAGCTCAAAATTCCGCCGTACTGCAGCGTATAGCACAGAAAAGCAAAGCAATTCTATACTAACATAACCAATCGTAGCATAACCACACGTAACCTAACTCAACATAAAGTACCGCGACCACTATTGCTGGCCTCCCCAGAGACAAGCAGGATATACTAGAGCACAGTGGGGCACGGAAGTTCAACGCACTGCAGTGCATAGCGCAAAAGTGAAAGATAACCGAACCTAACATGACCCAACCTAACCTAAACAAACGTAGTGTAACTCAAGATAACGCGACGAGACCAACATTGCTGGACACCCCAGAGCCAAGCTGGACCTATTAGAGCACAGTAGGTTGCAGAAATCCACTGATTAGTAGTGTATAGTGCACAAGTCAAGGCTGACGTATCCTAGCCTCACCAAACGTAACAAAACCAAACGTAGCATAACTCAACCTAACGTGCCGAGACAACTATTGCTGGCCTCGCCAGAGCCAAGCGGAATATGCCAGAACATAGCAGAGCGCAGAAATCCACCGCATTGTAGTGTAAAGCGCAGGAGTCAAACACATCCTGACCTGACTTTTCTTAACCAAACCTACCCAAACGTAGTGAAATTCAACATAACGCTGCGCAACTAATATTGCTGGCTACCCAGGGCCAATCACGGCATGTTAGAGCACAATAGAGCGCAGAAACCAAGCGAACAGCGGCGAATATCGCAAAAGTCAAAGTAGCCTATACTAACCTGGCCAAACGTAACACACCCAAACGTAACATAACTCATGCTAACTTGACGAGACCACTACTGCTGACCGCCATAGAGACAAGCGGAATGCGCTAGGGCACAGTAGAGCTCAACTTGTTGTGCCGATGCCGCTATTGCTGTCCTCCACTGAGCCAAGCAAAATATCGTATAGAACAATCGAGCACAGAAATCCGCGGGAAACAGTGTATAGGACGAAAGTCAAGGGTAAGCAGACCGATCTTAGCATAACCAACCCTAACAGAAAGTGACATATCTCAACCTAACGTGCCGAGACCACAGCTGCTTGACACCACAGAGCCAAGCAGAATGTACTGGAGCACAGTAGATCACAGTAATCCAGCGGATAATAGTGTATAGCACGAAGGCAAAAGCTAGCATAACCAAGCGTAGCCAAATCTAGCCAAGCCAAACGTAACCTAACTGAAACTAACGTGCCACGACCACTACCCCTCGCCAACCCATAGTCGAGCAGAGAATAGTAGGGCAGTGTAGAGGCCGGAAATCCTGCGAATATGAGTGTATAGCACATAAGTAAAGGAAACCCTAACCACGCCTTCCCATCCTGTCTCAACGAAACGTGAACGAACTCAACCATACGTGCCGAGACCACCATTACTGGCCTGCACATGGCGAAGCAGAATACAGCAGAGTGCAGTGGATCACATATATCCACCGAATAACAGAGTATAACACGAAAGACAGGGCTATCCTAACCGAACCTGACCTAACCTGACATAACGAAACGAGACATAAATCAAACTAACGTGCCAAGACCAATATTGCTGTCCACCCCAGCGCGAAGCAGAACACACTGTAGCAAATTAGAGCGCAGAAGTCCACCGAAGATCAGTGTACAGCACGAAAGTAAATGCCATCCTACCCTAACTTAACCAATCGTATCACAGCCAAACGTAACATAGCAGAAGCTATCGTGCCCCAACAACTATTGCCGGTGTCCTCAGAGCAAAGAAGAATATAATAGTGTAGAGTAGAGCGCAGCAATAAATAGAATCTCAGTGAGAAGCAGAAAGGATAAAGCTATCCGAACCTAACCCAAACCAACGTAACCAAGCCATACGTAGGACGACTGAACGTATCGTGCCACGACCACTATTGCTGGCCTCCCCAGAGTCGAGCAGGGTATAGTTGATTGATGTAGGGCGAAGAAAGCAACCTAGTAGCAGTGTATAGCACAAGGTCGTAGCTATCCCATCCTAACTTAACCAAACGTAAAATAACTGAACCCAACTTGCCGAGACCACTGTTGCTGGCCTCCCCATAGACAAGCATAACATATTTGAGCGCAGTAGGTCGCAGATGTCCAACGAGTAAGAGCGTATAGCACGAAAGTCAAAGCAGCCGCAGTCAAACTTAAACCAACATAACCAAACCAATCGTAACCTAACTCAATCTTACGGGCCAAGATTACTGTTGCTGCCATCCACAGTGCCAAGCGGAACAAACTGGAGGCGGGTAGAGCGCGGAAATCCATAGGATCTCAAAGTACAGCACAAAAGTCGAAGCTACCCTATCCAAACCAAACCAAACGTAACACAGCCGAACGTAGGGCAACTCAAACTAACTTGCCGATACCGTCATTGCCGGCCTTCGCAAAGCCAAGCAGAAATTCCTATAGCGCAGAAGAGTGCAGAAATTCAACGAATAGCAGTGTGTAGCACAAAAGTCAGCGCTATCAGGACCGAGCCTAACCAAACCCTACCAAACCTAACGTAACTTATATTAACCTAGGGTGAAGATGCCACTATTGGCGCCCTCCACGGAGCCATGCTGAACATATTAGAGCACAGTAGGGTGCAGACATCCACCGAAAAGCAGTGTATAGCGCCAATGCCAGAGCCATCGTTCCCAACCGCACCAAACGTAAAGTAATCATACGCAACCTACATCTACTTAACGTGCCGAAGACACTATTAATCGCCTCCCCAGAGTCAAGTAGGACATGCTAGAGCAGAGTAGAACGCAGAAACCACCGAATAGCAGTGTACAGCACAATAGCCAAAGCAATCCTATCGAAACCTGTTCAAACGTAACGTAACCAAACGTAACACAACACAGCCTCAAGTTGCGAGACCTCTATAGCTGCCCTCCCAAGAGCCAGACAGAAAATATTAGAGGAGATAAGAGCGCAGAAATCCATAGAATCGCAATGTATAGCACAAATGCCATAGCCACCCTATCCCAACCTAACCAAGCGTAACATAAACGAACGTAACCGCACCCAAACTAAAGTGACGAAAACACTATTGCTGGCCTCCCCAGCGCCAAGCAGAAAACACTAGTGAACAGCAGAGCGCAGAAATCCACTGCATTGCAGTGTATAGCACTAAAGTCGAAAACATCCTTGCATAACCTGGCCTAGCATAACCTAATCGAACGCAGCCTAACTCAACTAAACGTGCCGAGACCGTGACTGCTAGCCTACCCAGTACCAAGGAGAACATCCTAGATCACAGTGGAGCGTAGAAATGCACCGAATAGCAGTGTGTAACAAAAAAGTCAGAGCTATACTTTCCAAACATGAAAAAACATAACACAACCAAACGTGGACTAACTCAACATAACGTGTCGCGACCGTTATTCATGGCCTTCGTAGAGCCAAGCAGAGCATATTAGAGCAGATTAGAATCCACTGAATAGCAGTGCACAGCACAAAAGTCGAAGTAGCTTATACTAGCATAGCCAGACGTGACATAACCGAACGTATCTTAACGTAACCTGATACGACGAGGCCACTATTGCTGGCTTCCACAAAGACAAGTCGCATGTACTAGATCGCAGCAGTGCGCAGGAATCCGCTGTAATGTAGAGAATAGCATGAAAGGCGTAGACATCCTAGCATAACGGGACCCAGCTTTACCTAACCAAACGTAGCATAACTCAAAGTAACGTGCCGGGACCATAATTGCTAGCCTCCCCAGAGCCGAGCAGAACATGTTAGAGGATAGCAGAGCCCAGAAATCCATGCAATATCAGCGTATAAAGGAAAAGTCAGAGCTACCCAAACCCAACCGACACCAATGTAACCTAACCAAACGTAACATATTTCAATATAACGTGCCGCGGCCACTATTGCCGACCGCACCAGGGCCAGGCAGAGTGCAATAGAGCACAGTAGAGCGCGGAAATCCACCGAATAGCAGTGTATAGCACAAAGGTCAAAGCTATCTTATACTAACATAGCCAAACGTAACGTAATAAGCGTGACATATCTCAATCTAACGTACCGAGACCACTATTGCTGACCTCCACAGAGCCGAGCAGAACGTATTAGAGCATAGAGGAATGCAGGAATCCAACAAATATCAGTGTGTAGCACAAAAGTCAAAGCAACTCGATCCTAATTTAACAAACCTTCACATCACAAAACGTAACATTGCACAAGCCAACATGCCGACACAACTGCTGCTGGCCTCCATAGGTCCAAGCAGAATGTTGTAGAGATCAGACGAGCGCAGGAATCCGCCGAATAACGTTGCATAGCAGGAAAGTCGAAGCTGTCACAACCGAACATACCGCAATCTTAACTAACCAAACGTAACCGAAGACAACCTAACGTGACGACGAGGCAATTTCTGGTCTCCCTAGGGACGAGTAGAAAATATTAGAGCACAGTACAGTGCAGAATCTCTCCGAATAGAAGGGCGTAGCAAAGAAGTCAATACTACTCTGTCCTAACATAGCAAAGCGTAACATAGCCGAACGCAACCTAACTCAACCTATCGTGCCGTGACCACTACTGTTGACCACCACAGAGCCGAGCAGAGCAGATTAGGGGAGAGGAGAGTCCAGAAATCCATAGAAACACAGTGCATAGACGAAGGTAAAGGCTGTCCTAACCGAACTAAACCTAACCTAACCTTCCTAATGTAATATAATAGTGATCGCGGCAAGTCACGTTTGGCTAGGTTAGGTTGGATTATGTTTGGTCTGGTTGCCTTCGTCTTTTGCGCAATGCACAGCAGTGCGGTCGATTTCTACGCTCTACTGTGCTGTCGTAAATTCTGCTTGTCTCTGTGGAGGACAGCAATAGGTGTCCGTCATATTGGGTTGTGTTCGGCCACGTTCAGATATATTACGTTTGGCTAGGTTAGTATAGCCTACCTCGAGTTTGGTGCTATTCACTGCTATTTGCTGGTTTCCTTCGCTCTAACGAGCTCTAATGTGCTCTGCATCGGTCTGAGGTGGCCTGCAATATTGGTCTCGTCACGATATGTCGAGTTACACTACGTTTGGTTAGGTTAGGTTAGGTTAAGCGCGGTCATGTTATCTTTTACTTTCTTGCTGTACACTGCTATTCGGAGGATTTCTGAGCTCGACTGGGCTCTACTATACTCTGCTTGGACCTGGGGGGCAAGGAATAATGTTTGCAGCACGTTATGATTTGTTAGGTTACGTGTTGCTTGCTTATGATAGCTTGGATTTGGGTTGGATAGCCATCACGTTTTTGCTATACACCTCGATACTATGGATTTCTATGCTATACTCTCCACTAATATGCTCCAATCGACTCTGATGAGGCCAGCAATACTGGCCGCGACACGTCAGGTTCAGTCATATTGCGTTCGGTTAGGTCAGGTCAGTCGGGTTAGGCTATGATATCTCACTTTTGTGCTCAATACTGCTATACTATGGACTCCTGCAATCTACTGTGCTCTATCATATTCGGCTTATTTCTAGGTGCGCCAGCAATAGTGGCTGCGGAATGCTAGTTTGTGTAATGTTATGATGGGTTATGTTTTGTTAGGTTAGGTTTGGTTATGGTGTCTTTGAATTTTGTGCTATACACTACTATTCGGTGGATCTCTGTGCTCTACTGTGCTCTAATATGCTCAGCTTGGCTCTGGGAAGGCCAGCAATAGTGATCTCGGCATGTTACGTTGATTTATGATCCATTGGGTTATTTACGCTTGGTTAGGTTAGGATAGGGTGGCTCAGACTATTGCGCTTTGCACATCGATTCTATGGATGTCTGCGATCTACCCTTTTCCAGTATGCTCTGCTTGGCTCTGGGGATTGCAATAATGGTGGTTTCCGCACGTTAGGCTGAGTCAATTTATGTTTGGTTTGGCTACGTTAGGTTAGGCTTGGATGGATATCTTTGTCTTTTGTGCTATACACTGCTATTCGCCCGTTTTCTGCGCTCTGGATTGTTCTAATTGCTTCTGCTTGGCTCCGGGGGAGGACAGGAATAGCGTTCCTGACACGTTCGGATGAGTTAGACTACGTTTGGCGGGTTAGGCTTGCTCGGGTTAGGTGAGGTTATCTTTGACTCTTCTGCTTTACAGTGCAGTGCGGCAGACTTCTGAACTATAATGCGCAGTTATACATTCTGGTTGTCCCTGCGGATACCAGCAATTGTGGTCCCGGCATGTTATGAAGAGTCATTCTACGTTTCGCTAGGTTATGTTGGTTTGGGTAACGTTTGGATATGTTTGACTTTTCAGCTATACGCTGCGGTTCTGTGGATTCCATCGCCCTATACAAATCTCTGCTTGACACTGCGGAGGCTAGCAATAGCTTTCGTGGCACGTTTGGTTGAGGTAGGCAACGTTATGTTAGGTTAGATTAAGTAATATTTGGTTCGGATGGCTTCGACCTTTGTGCAATACGCTTATATTCAGTGGATTTCTGCGCTCTACTCTGTGCTAGCATATTCTGATCGGCTATGGAGAGTCCAGCAGCAGAGGTCTCGGCCCGTTAGTCAGAGTTATGCTGCGTACGGTTATTTACGCTTGGTTGTGTCAGGATAATGTGGTTTTGACTATTGTGCTATGCACCGCGATCCTGTGAATTCCTGCACTCTACTCCCCTCTAATATGCTCTGCTTGACTCTGGGAAGTCCAGCAATAGCGGTCTCGGCATGTTATGTTGAGTAATGCTACGTTGGGTTGTGTTACGCTTGGTTAAGTTAGAAGAGGGTATCTTTGAGTCTTGTGCTATACTCTGCTTTTCGGTGGATTGCTGCGCTCTACATTGCTCCATTATACTCTGCTCGCATCTCTGGACGCCAGCAATGGTGGTCGTGACGCGTTAGGCTTAATTAGGTTACGCTTGGTTACTTTCGGTTAGGTTATGTTTGGTTATGGTGGTATTGACTTTAATGCTATACACTCTCCTTCGGTGGGTTTCTGCGCTCTACTGTGCTCTAATATGGTCTGCTTTTCTCTGTGGTTGCCAGTAATAGTGGTGCCGTCTCGTAAGGCTTAGTTATTCTACGTTCGGTCAGGTTTGGTTACGATAGGTTTGGTTAGACTTGCTCTGACTTTTGAGCCATGCACTGCTGTTCGGCGGAATTCTGCGCTCTTCTGTGATCTAATATACTCTGCTTGGCTCTGGTGAGTCCAGCAACAGTGGTCTCGCATCGTTAGTTTTGGTTATTCTGCGCTTGATTAAGTTAGGTTGTGTCAGGTTAGGTCAGGACATCATACACTTTCGTGCCATACACTGCTATTTGGAGGCTTTCTACGTTCCACTCTGATCTACCTTATTCTGCTTGTCCCTGGGGAGTCCAGCAATAGTGGTCGCAGCACGATATTTTGAGTTAGTCTACGTTCCGCTGGGTTATGTTTGTTTGGATTAGGTCTGGATAGCTTTGACTTTTCTTCTGTACACTGCAATTCTATGGATTTCTGCGCTATACTCTGCCCTAAAACGCTCTGCTTGGCTCTGGGGAGTACAGCAATAGTGGTCGCGACACGTTAGGTGTAGCAAGGTTACGTTTTGTTATTTTAAAATAGGTCTGGTTAGGAGAGGATACCTTTGACTTCTGTGGTGTACAGAGCTATTCGGTGGATATCAGCGCTCTTCTGTGCTCCAGTATGTTCTGCTTTGCTCTGGGAGGGCCAGGAATTGCGATCTCGTCCCGCAAGTTTGAGTTTGGCTACGTTGGATTTGTTTAGGTAATGTCAGTTTTGGTTAGGATATCTTTAACTTTTGTGTTTTGGACTGCAATGCGGCGGATACCTGCTCTGTACTGTGCACTACTGTACTCTCCTTGTCCATTGGGATATCAGCAACAGTGTTCTAGGCATGTTAGGTTAGTTGGGTTTCTCTTGGCTATGCTATGTTTGGTTAGGTGAAACTAGTGCAGCTTTGGCCTTTGTGCTGTACACCTCTGTTCGGCGGATTTTTGCGCTCTATTGTGTTCGAAATGCTCAGCATCGCATTGGGGAAGACAGAAATAGTTGCCGCGGCGCGATAGTTTCGATTACGTTTCGCTCCCTTCGGCTAAGTTTGTTTGGTTTGGGATATGATATCTTTGTCTTCTGTACTGCACACTGCTATTCGGTGGATTCCTGCGATCTACTCCGCTTTAATATGCTTTGCTCGGCTCTGTGGATGGCCACAATGGTGGCTTCCGCACGTTAGGCTGAGTAAACGTACGTTCGGTTTTGAAAGGTTAGGTTAGGTTTGCATAGGATAGCTTAGACCTTTGTGCTATACTCTGCCATTCGCCGGATTTCTGCTCTCTAGATTGCTGTACTAACCTCTTCTTGGCCATGGGGATATCAGCATTGTCGTTCGTGTCACGTTCGCTTGAGTTAGGTTACGTTCGGTTGCGATAGGTTAGGCTATGTTTGGTCTGGATGGCTTTGACTATTGCGCTATACACAGCCATTCGGTGGATTTCAGCGGTCCACTGCGCCGTAGTATATCCTGCTTGGCTTTGTGGATGCCAGCAATAGTGTTCTCGGCACGTTAGGCTGAGTTAGGCTGCGTTCGGTTATTTACGTAAGGTAAGGTTAGGATAGGGTAGCTTTGACTACTGTGCTATGCACTACGCCTCCATGGATATCTGCTCACTACTCTCCTATAATACGTTCTGCTTGGCTCTGTGCAGGGCAGCAATAGTGGTCTCGGCATATTAGGATGAGTTAGGTTACGTTTGGTTACGCTACGTTTGGCAAGGTTAGGATAGGGTGGCTCTGAGTTTTGTGATGTACTCTGCTACTCGGTGGATATCTGCCACCTCCTCTGCTCTAATATGTTCTACTTGGCTCTAGAGAGGCCAGCAGTAGCAGCCTCGGCACGTTAGCATGTGTTAGTTTACATTTGTCTCGGTTAGGTAGGGTCGGGTTTGGTCAGGATAGCTTCGACTTTTGTTCTGTACACAGCTATTCGGTTGATTTCTGCGCTCTGAATTACTCTTCTTGCCTCTGCACGGCTCCAGGGATGCCAGGAATGGTGGTTGTGGCACGTTCGGTTGAGCTAGGTTACCTTTGGTTACGTTGCGCTTCATCAGGTTGGGTTAGGGTGTCTTTGACTTTTCTGCTCCACACTGCGATGCCACGGATCACTGCGCTCTAATGTCCTGTAGTATATTCTGCTTGGCACTTGGGATGTCAGCAACATTGGTCTGGGTACGTTAGGTTGGGTTTGGCTACGTTTGGTTGTGTCATGCTCTGTCAGGTTAGGCTAGCATAGCTCTGGCTTTTGGCTGCACACTGCTGTTCAGTGGATTTATGCGCTCATATGTGATCTAGTAAGCTCCGCTTTGTCATGGGGAGGCCAGGAATAGTGGTCTCGGCACGGAAGGTTGAGATACGTTACCTTCGCTTATGCTTTGTTGGCCCTGGCTAGCTTTGGATAGCTTCGCCCTTTCTGCTATACACATCGGTTCTATGGATTTCTGCGCTCTACTCTCCTCTATGATGCTCTGCTTGTCTCTTAGGAGGCCAGCTATAGTGGTCTGCGCACGTTAGTTTGAACTACGTTACCTTTGGTTAGGGTAGGTTGGCTTGGGATAGGTGAGGATATCTTTGGCTTTTCTGCTATACTCTCCGATTTCTACGCTCTTCTCTCCTCCAACATGATATGCTCGGCGATGTGGACCCCGGCAATAGTGGCCTGAGCACGTTAGGTTGGATTAGGGTACGTTTGGCGATGGCTAGGTTAGGATATGGTAACTTTGTCTTTTGAGGTATGCAATGCTACTCGGAGAATTCCTGCGCTCTACATTGCTCTACTATACTATGTTCGACTCCGGGGAGGCCAGGAATAGTGGTAGTGGCACTATGGGTTTTGTTATATCACGTTTGGTTAGGTAGGGTTTGGTTCGGTTTGGATAGGATGTCTTCGACAATTGTCCAATACACTGCCGTTCGGAGGATTTCTGCGCTCTACTGTGCCCTACTACGTTCTGCTTGGCTCTGACGAGGCCAGCGACAGTGGTCCCGGCACGTTGGGTGCGCTTGGGTTACGTCTGTTTATGCTACGTTTGGTTAGGTTAGGTTTGGATAGCTACGACTTTTGTGCTATACACTGCCATTTGGTTGATTTCTGCGCTCTAAATTGCTCTACTATGCTCAGCTTGGCACTGCGTAGGCTAGCAATAGCAGTCCCGGCAAATTGTGTTGAGTTATGCTTCGTTCGGTTAGGGTTGCTTAAGATAGGTTAGGTTAGGTTATCGATGACTTTTGTGCAATACACTGCAATGCGGTGAATTAACGCGCTTTTCCGTACTCCAGTGTATGCTGCTTGGATCTGGGGAGGCAAGCAGTAGTGGCCTCGGCACGCCGGGTTGAGTTAGGTTACGCCTTGCTTGGCTGGTCTAGGATAGGTTTGGTTAGGATAGCTTCGACCCCTGTGATATACACTGCTATTCGGTGGATATCTGCGCCCCACTGTGCTCTAATATACCCTGCTTCCCTCTGGCAAATCCAGAAATTGTAGCAGCGGCGGGATAGGTTGTGTTAGGTTACGTTTGGTTAAGTTACGTTTGTTTTGGTTATGTTTGTGTGGCTTTGACTTTCACCATATAAACTGCGATTCCATTGATTTCCGCGCTCTACGCTCCCTAATATATTCTTATTTGCTCTGAGGAGGGCAGCAATAGCGGTTTCGGCACGTTTGGTTGAGTTACGTTACGTACGCTCGTGTTACGTTTGGAGAGGTTTGGATAGGATAGCTTTGACTTTTGTGCAACACACTGCTCTTGGGTGGATTTCTGCGACCTACTTTGCTGTAATTTGCTCTACTTGGCGGTCGATATGCCAGCAATTGTGTTATCGGGCCTTGGGTTGTGTTAGGCTGCGTTTTGTTAGGTTACGCTTGGTAAGGTTACAATTGAGTCGCTATGACTTTTGTGCTACACGCTGCTATTCGCTTGATATCTGCGCTCCACTTTGATCTAATATTCCCGGCCTTGCTCTGGGAACTCCAGAAATAGAGGCCGCGGTACGTTAGGTTGTGCTGGGTTTCGTTCGGCTTGGTTGCGTTTGGATATGATAGGATAGGATAGCTTTGACTTTTGTCCTATACATTGCTATTTGGTGGACTTCCGCGCTCCACTGTGCTCTACTATACTCTGCTCGACTCTGGGTAGGCAAGCAATAATGGTCGTGGCATGATAGACTTTGTTAGGCTGCGTTTGGTAATGTTAAGATTGGTTAGGGTAGGAGAGGATAGCTTTGACTTTTGTGCTAAACGCTGCTGTACGGTGGATTTCTGCGCTCTAGTGTGTCCTGTCGCTCTCTGATGGTCTCTCGGGACGCCAGGAATAGTGGCCGCGGCACGTTAGTTTGTGTCATGCAACGTTCGGTTACGTAAGGTTTGGTTAGGTTTGTTAAGGATATCTTTGGCTTTTGTGCCATACACTGATATTCGTTGGATTTCTGCGCTTTTCATTGCTCTACTATATACGGCCTGACTCTGGGGAGACCAGCAATAGCGATCGTGGCACGATATGTTGTATTAAGTTACGTTTGGTTTCGTTAAGTTTGGTTATGTTTGCTTAGGATTGGATAGACTTTTGTGTTGTACACTGCTATGCGGTGAATTTCAGCGCTCTACTGTGCTCTAATATTGTCTGCTCGGCCCTGGGAAGGCCAGCGATACAGGTCTCGGCTCGCTACGATTAGCTATTTTACGTTTGGTTATGTAAGGTTAAGTCAGGTTAGGTTAGGATATCTTTGACTTTTGTGCAGTACTCCGCTACTTGTTGGCCTTCTGCGCTCTACTGTGCTCTAGTATATTCTCTCTGGCTCTGGGGAAGCTAGTAATAGTGGTCTCGGCGCGTTGGAATGAGTTAGGCAACGTTTGGTTATGTTCCGTTTGCTTGGGTTAGGCACGGGTCGCTTTGACTTTACTGATATACACTGCGGTTCTATGGATTTCTGCGTTGTACTCACCACTCGTGTGTTCTGCTTGACTCTGCGGTGACCAGCAGTAGTGGTCGCGGCACGTTTGGTTGAGTTAGGTTACGTTTGGTTATATTAATTGTTCGTTAGGTTAGGGGAGGTTAGCTTTGACTTTAGTGCTACAGTCTGCCATTAGGTGGATTCCTGCGCCTTAGGGTGCACTAACGCCTTCAGTTTAGCTCTGGGAGTGCCAGCAATAGAGGATTCTCTACGTTACATGTTGTCATGTTACGTTCGGATGGGTCAGGTGAGGCTACGTTTTGTCAGGGTAGCTTTAACTTCTGTGATGTACGGTGCTACACGGTGTACTTCTGCGCGCTACTGTGATGTAGTAAGTCCTGCTTGGCTCTGTGGAGGCCAGCAATAGCGGTCTCGGCACGTTAGTTTTTGTCAGACCATGTTTGGTTATGTGCTGTTGGTTTGGGTTAGTCATGGGAAGCTTCTACCCTTCTGATGCACACTGCGATTATATGGATTTCTGCCTTCTACTCTCCAGTAATGTGGTCTGCTTGGCTCTGGGGTGGCCAGCAGCTGAAGTCGACGCACGCTAGGTGCAGATAGGTTAGGTTTCGTTATGTTGCGATAGGCTAAGTTAGGAGAGGATGGCTCTGACCTTAGTGCTATAGTCTGCTATTGGGTGGATTTCTGCACCCTATAGTGCCTCAATGTTTTCAGTTTGGCTCTGGGAAGGCCGGCAATAAATGCCTTGCACGTTACGTTGTGTCATGTTATGCTCGGTTAGGTTGGGTTGGGCTATTCTTGGTTGGAACTGCTTCAACTTTTGTGCTGTACAATGCTATTCGGTGGATGTCTGCGGTCTACTGCCCTCTAGTATGTCCTTCTTGGCTCTGGCGAGGCCGGTAGTAGTGGTCACGGCACGTCTGGGTAAGTTACGATGCGTTCAGTTATGTTATGATTGTATAAGTTAGGAGAGGGTAGCTATGCCTTTAGTGCTGTAGTCTGTTATTAGGTCTATCTCTGCGCCCTACAGTGCTCTAATATTTTCAGCTTGGTTCTGGCAAGGCCAGAAATAATTGCCTCGCCTCTTTACGATGAGTCAGGTTGCGCTCGGCTAGGTTGGGTTAGGCAACGTTTGGACAGTATTGGTTTATCTTTTGTGCAGTACGCTGCAATGCGGTGGATTTCTGCGATCTACTGTGCTCTACTATGTCCTGCTTGCCTCTGTGGAGGGCAGCCAAAGCGGTCTCGACAGGTTAGGTTGAGGTAGGCTATGTTTGGTTATGTTCAGTTGGTTTGGGTTAGGCTTGGCAAGGTTAGACTCTTCTGATGTACACTGCGATTCTACGGATTTCTGCCCACTACTCTACAGTTTTGTGTTCCGCTTGACACTGAGGAGTCAAAAAACGGTGGTCGCGGCACGTTAGGTATAGGCTACGTTTGGTTATGTTACGTTTGGTTGAGTTAGGAGAGGGTAGCTATGCCTTTAGTTCTATAGCCTGCTATTAGGTGGGTCTCTGCGCCAAACAGTGCTCTAATATTTTCAGCTCGGCCCTTACAATGCCAGCAATAGTGGCCTCGGCACATAATGATGGTTCAGGTTACGTACGGTTGCGTTGAGTTAGGCTACGTTTGAAAAGTATAGCTCCACTTTTGTGCTGCGTCTTGCTATTCGTTGGACTTCTGCGCTCCGCTGAGCTCTAGTATGTCTAGCTTGGCCCTGGACGTGGCAACAACAGAGGTCTCGGCACGTTACTTTGAGTTATGTTGCGGTTGGTCAGGTTAGGAGATGATAGCTTTGACTTTAGCGCTATAGCCTGTTATTAGGTGGATTTGTGCGCCGTTCAGTGCTTTAATGTTTTCAGCTTTGCACTTGCAAGGCCAGCAATAGTGGTTTCAGCACGATATGTTGTGTCAAGTTACGTTCGGTTCGGTTCGGTTTGGCTGTGTTTGGCCACTGTAGCTTTAACATTTGTGCTGAACTCAGCTATTCGTTCCATTTCTGCCCTATACCGTGCTCCAGCCCGTCCTGCTTGGCTCGGGGATGGGCAGCAATAGCGGCCTCAGCACATTAGGTTGAGTCAGGCTATGTTTTGTTATGTTCTGCTGGTTCGGCACAGGCTAGGGTAGCTTTGACTTTTCTGATATACATTGCGATTATATGGATGTCTGCGTTCTACTCTCCTCCAACGTGTTCCGCTTGACACCGGGTAGGCCGGCAATAGTGGTCGCGGCACGTTACATTGAGTCAGGTAACGCTCGGTTTGGTTGTGTTTGGCTAATTTTGGCCATGATAGCTTTAACTTTTGTGCTGCACACTGCTGTTCTGTGGATTTCTGCTCTCTGCTGTGTGTTAGTGTGCCCAGCTTGGCTCTGCAAGGGGCAACTACAGCAGTCTCGGCCTGTTAGTTTGAGATAGGTTACGTTTGGTTATGCTACGGTTGGTAGGGATAGGAGAGGATAGCTTTGGCCTTATTGCTATAGGCTGCTACTGGGTGGATTTCTGAGACCTGCAGTGCTCTAATGCTTTCTGCTTGGCTCTGGGACGTCCAGCAATAGTGGTATCGGCACATTACGATTTGTCATCCTACGTTCGATTAGGTTGGCTCAGGCTAAATTTGATTAGGATGACTTTAAATTCTGCTGAACATAACTATTCGTCGTATTTCTGCGCTCTACTCTGCCCTAGCACGTGCTGCTTGGCTCTGGGATTGGCAGCATTAACGGTCTCGGCACGCAATGTTTAGTTAGCCTATGGTCGGATATGTGCTGTTGGTTTGGGTCACGTCTGGGCACCTATGACTTTTCTGATAAACACTGCGATTCCCTGAATTGCAGCATTCTAATCTCCACTATCGCTTCCCGCCTGGGTCAGGGGAGGCCAGCAATAATGGTCCCCGTACGTTATATTCAGTCATGTTACTTTCGGTTATGTTTGGCCTGGCTACGTTTGGTCAGGGTAGCTTCAACTTTAGCGATGTACCCCGCTATTCGGTGGGTTTCTGCTCTCTACCCTGCTCTAGTACGTCCTGCTTGG
>NW_016921709.1:348775-350710 GCF_001483705.2 Eufriesea mexicana | reverse complement strand
TTTAGGTTACGTTTTGTTAGGTTTGGGTAAGGTTTGGGTAGCTTTGACTTTTTTGATATGCACTGCGACTCCATGGATTTCTGCGCTCTTCTCTCCACAAATGTGTTCGACATGGCTCTGCGGTGGCCAGCAATACAGGTCGCGGCACGTTATGTTTAGGTAGGTTACGTTTTGTTATATTACGTTTGGTTAGATCAGGAGTGGATAGCTTTGGCTTTTGTGCTATATCCAGGTATTAGGTGATCCCTGCGCCCTGCAGTGCTCTCATATTTCCAGCACCGCTCTGGCAAGGCCAGCAATAGTGGTCTCGGCACGTTGCGACGTGTCGGGTTACTTTTTGTTAGGCTGGGTCAGGCTAAGTTTGGACAGGATACCTTCAACTTTTGTGCTGTATGCAGCTATTCTGTGGATTTCTGCGATCTACTGTTCGCTGCAACGTCCTGCTCGGCTCTGTGGAGCTACAGCGGCCTCGGCACGTTAGGCTGAGTCAGGCTATGTTTGGCTATGACCACTTGGCTTGGGTTAGGCGTGAATAGCATTGTCTTTTCTGGTATACGCAGCGATTATATGGATTTCTGCGATCCACCCTCCACTAACGTGTTCTGCTTGGCTCTGGAGGGGCCAGCAACAGTGGTCGCGGCGCCTTAGGTTGAGTCAGGGTACATTTGTTTTTTTTACAATTAGCAAACTTAGGAGAGGATAGCTTGGAATTTGGTGCTGTTGTCTGTTATTAGGTGGATTTCTGTGCCATGCAGTGCTTTAGTATTATCAGCTTGGCGATGGGAACGTCAGCAATAGTCGTCTCTTCACGTTATGTTTCGTCAGGTTACGCTCGGTTCGGTTGGGTTAGGCTAAGTTTGGTCAGGATAGGCTCATCTTTTGTGCTGTACGCCGCCATTAGGTGGATATCTGCGCCCAACTGTGCTATTGTAAGTCCTGCTTTTCACTGCGGGGCAGCAATAGCGATCTCGGAACGATATGTTGAGGTAGGCTACGTTCGTTTGTTACCTTTTGGTTTACGTTAGGTTTGGGTAGCTACGACTCTTCTGATATACTCCCTGATGCTACGGATTTCTGCATTCTACTCTCCTTTAGTGCGTTCTGCTTGGCTCTGGTGATGCCACCAATAGTGGTCGCGGCTCGTTAGGTTGAGTTACGTTCCGTCCTGGTACGTTAAGGTTGGTTAGGTTAGGAGAGCATAGCTTGACTTTAGTGCTATAGTCTGCTATTAGGTGGGTTCCTGCGACCTACATTGCACTCACATTTTCAGCTTCGCTTTGGGATTGCCAGCAATAGCGTTCTCGGTATGCTATGTTGTGTTAGGTTACGTTAGGCTAAGTTTGGTTAGGACAGCTTTAACTATTGCGTTGCACACGGCTATCTGGTGCACTTCTGGGCTCTACTGTGCTCTATTACGGCATGCTTGGTTCTGGTGATGGCATCAATAGCTATCTCGGCGCGTTTCTTTGATTTATGCTATGTTTCCTTATGTTCTGTTAGTTTGGGTTTGGAATGGGTAGCTTTGACTTTTCTGATATACACTGCGATTCTGTGCATTTCTGCGTCCTACTCTCCACTAATGTGTTCTGCTTGGCTCTGAGGAGGCAGGCAATAGTGGTCGCGGCACGACAGGTTGAGATATGTTAAGATTGGTATGGGTAGGCGGGGATTGCTATAACTTTAGGGCTTTTGTCTGCTATTAGGTGGAGTCCTGCGCCCTACAGCCCTCTTACGTGTTCTGTTTGGCTCCGGGAAGGCCAGCAATTGTGGCGTCTGCTCGTTACTTTGAGTCAGGCTACGTTCGGTTAAGTTGGGTTAGGCTAAGTTTTGTGCGGGTAGCTTTAACTTTTATGCTGTGCACAGCCATTCGGGGGACTTCTGCATCCTGCTGTACCCTAATATGTCGTGCTTCGCTCTGTTGCGGGGGGGGGGGGG
>NW_016921709.1:287607-348761 GCF_001483705.2 Eufriesea mexicana | reverse complement strand
GCCGGGGGGGGGGGGGCAGCAGCAGTGGTAGCGGAATGTTAGGTTTAGTTACGTTGCTTTTGGTTAGGTTACGCTTGCATATATCAGGATAGAGTAGCTTTGACTGTAGCGTTATAGTCTGCTGTTAGGTGAATTTCTGCGCACTACAGTGCTCTAACAATTCCAGCTTCGCTCTGGCACGGCCAGCAATATATATCACGGCACGTTATGATGAGTCAGGCTAAGCTTGGTTGATATAGCTTAAACTTTTGTGCTGTACAATGCCATTTGGTGGATATCTGCGCTCTACTGTGCTCTAGTATTTCTGCTATGCTCTGGGGAGGACAGTAATAGTGGTCTCGGCGCGACAGGTTGAGATGGGATACGTTGGTTAGGTTATGTTAGCTCTGGTTAGGATTGGATAGCTTCGATTTTTCCGTTACATACTGCGACTACATGGACTCCTTCGCTCTACTCTCCTCTATTACGCACTGCTTGTCTCTGCGGTAGCGGGAAATAGTGCTCGCGGCGCGTTAGGTTTAGTTACTCCACGTTTGGTTTGGTTAGGTTACGTCTGGATAGGTCAGGATAGCTTCGACTTTCGTGCTGTACTCCGCTATTCGGAAGCTTCCATCGCTCTTCACAGCTCTACCGTACTCTGCTCGAATTAGTGGGTCCAGTAATTCTGTTCTAGGCAGGTTTGGTTGAGTTAGGCTGCGTTTGTTTATGTTTCGTTAGCTTGAGCTAAGTTTGGGTTCCTTTGACTTTCTTGTGTAGACTGTTGTCCGGCGGATTTCTGCGCTCAACTGTGCTGTAGTACGTTTTGCTTGGTTCTGGTGAGGCCAGCAACAGTGTTCTCGGCACGATAGGTTGAGATATATGAAGTTCGGTTATGATACGTTTGGAATGGTTAGGATAGGACAGCTTTGACTTCTAAGCTACACACCGTTATTCGGTGGACGTCTGCGCTCTGCTGTGCTCTGCCATATTCTGCTTGGCTTTCGGGTGGCCAGTATTGGTCTCGGCTCGTTAGTCTGAGGTATGTTACTCTTGGTTAGGTGTGGTTAGTCTGGGATGCGAAAGGATAGCTTCGACTATTCTGCCATACATTGCCATTCTGTTGACTTCTACGCTCTACGCTCCTCTAACGAGTTCTGCTTTGCGATGGGTGGACTCGGCTCGTTGGGTTTTGTTAGTCTACGTTTGGTTACGTTAGGGTATGTCAGGTGTGGCTAGGATATCTTTGACTTTTGCGACGTACGGTGCTATTTGGTGGCTTTCTGCGCTCTACTGTGGTTTAGTTTATTCTGTTCTTCTCTAGGCAGGACCGCAATAGTGGTCTCGGCACGTTAGGCTATGTCACGAGACGTCCGCTTATATTACGCTTGGATTGGTTAGGATGGGATAAGTTCTACTATTGTGCTATATACTGGTATTCCGAGGATTCCTACGCTCTACATTGCTCTGCTACACTCTGCGCGACTCACGGGATACGAGCAATGGTGTCCGTGGCATGTTGCGTTTAATTCGGCTACGATAGGGTATGTTATGTTAGTTTGGGTTAGGTTTGCATATCTTTGAATTTTCTGCTCTACACTACGATCCGATGGATTTCTGCGCCCCACTCCCACTAATATGTTCTGCTTGGATCTGTGGAGGCCAACAATGGCGGTGGCGGAGCGTTATGTCGAACTTGGTTACGTTTGGTAGTGTCAGGCTGTGATGGGTTATGCTGGGATAGCTACGACTTTTGTGATACGCACGTCAATTCCATGGACACCTGCACCCTATTGTGCGCTACCACGCTCTGCTTGTCTGAATGGACGCCAGGAATAGTGGTCGCGTCACGTTATGTTGATTTAGGCAAAGTTTGGTTGGGTCATGGTAGCCTGTGTTGGGTTTGGATAGCTTTACCTTACGTGGTATACACTCTTGTTTGGTGGATTATTAGTATATACTGTGCTGTTGTATGTCCTACTTGGCTCTGGTGAGGGCATCAGTAGTGATCTCGGAACATTAGGCTGCGTTAGGTTACGTTTGGTTACGTTACACTTGTCCTGGTTAGGATAGCAAAGCTTTGAATTTCACGGTATACACAGCATGCCGCTGATTTCTGCGCTCTACTGTGCTCTAATACGTTCTGCTTGGACACGGTGATGCCAGCAACTCTGGTCTCGTCTGGTTAGGTCGAGTTAGGATAGATTTGGCTTGGTTAGATTAGGGTAAGTTTGGTTAAGGTGGCTTTGACTTTCGTGCTATACCCTGCTCTGGTATGTTCTGCTTGGCTCAGTGGAGGCCAGCAATAGGTGCCTCGTCTCGTTGGGTTTTGTTATTCTACGTTTGGCTAGGTTAGGAAAGGGTAGCTACGACTTCTGAGCCGTACACTGCTATACGGTGGAATTCCGCGCCCTACTCTTGTCTAATGCACCCTGCCTTGCTGCGGGAATTGCAGAAATAGTGTTTGCGGCACGTTTGTTTATGTTAGGTCACGTTTGGTTAGGTTACGTATGGATAGATTAGGACAGGGGAGAGGTGACTTTTGAGCTATACAATGCTCTTCGGCGGATTTCTGCGCTCTACATTGCTGTACTATACTCTGGTCGGCTCTCGGATTGCCAGCAGCATTGGTCCTGGCATGTTAGGTTGAATTAGGAAACGTGCAGTAAGAGTAGGCTACGGCGCGTTAGGATTGGATAGTTTTGACTTTCGTGCTTTGCATTGTAATTGAATCGATATCTACGTACCGCGTTGTTCTACTAGCATCTGCTTATCTCTACAGGGCCAGCAATGGCGATCGTCTAACGTTCGGTTGCGTTAGGTTACCCTTGGTTAAGTTACATTATGTTATGTTTGGTCAGGACGGCTATGACTTTTGCGCTGTACACCGCTATTCGTTGGATTTATACACTGTTATTCTATGGACTCCTGCCCTTCTCTGCGCGCTATGACAATCTACTTGACTCTGTGGATGCCGGGATTAGTACTCCCAGCACGTTAGGTTGACTTATACTACGTTTGGGTAGTTAGGTTTTGCTAGATTAGGACGAGACAGCTTTCACTTTCGCGCTATACACAGCCTTTCGGCGGACTTCTGCGCACTAATGTGATCTAATACTCCCAGCGTTGATCTGGGAATGCTTGAAATAGTGGCCGCGGCTAGTTAGGCTGAGTTATGTTGCATTCCGTTAGGCTACGTTTGTTCGGGTTAGGTTCGGATATCTTCGACTTTCGTGCCGTACACTGCTATTCTATGCACCTCTGCGCTCTACCCTTCTGTAATATGCCCGGATTGTCCCTGGGGAGGCCAGCAATATCATTCTCGGCACGTTAAGCTTAACAACATTACGCTTGGCTTGGCTAGGTCAGGACAGGTTAGGATAGGATATCTGTGACTTTCGTGCTGCACACTGGAATGCGGTAAATTACTGCGCTCTACTGTGCCTCAGAAAACTCAGCTTCGCTCTGGGGTGGCTACCAAGGAGGGTCTCGGCGTGTTAGTCTTAATTAAGCTACGTTCGGTGGTGTTACGTTTGGTCATGCTAGGATAGTGCAGCTTCGACTTTTGTGTTATGCTCTGCGATTCCATGGACTTCTGTCCTCTACTCTTCTCTGACGTGATCTCCTTGTCTCTGAGGAGGGCAGCAATTGAAGTCTCGGCACGTTCGGAATAGTTATGCTACGTTTGGTTACGTTACGCTTAGTTAGGTTAGTTAGGTTAGGATCGGATTGCTCTGACTTTTGTGCTGTACACTGCTATACGTTGAATTTCTGCGCTCTACTCTGCTCAATATGTTCTGCTTGTCTCTCGGGTGGGCAGTAGTAGTGGTCTCGGCCCGCTAGGTTGAGCTAGGTTACGTACGGTTATGGTATGTTTGTTTTGTTCAGGTCTGCATATCTTCGACTTTCATGGTATAAACAGTTATTCGGTGCGTTTCTGCGCACTACTGTTTTCTAGTATCTTCTGCTTGGCTCTGGTGAGGACATCAATGGCGGTCTCAGCACGTTAGGCTTAGTTATATTCTGTTTTGTTACTTCACGTTCGGCTATGTTATGGCACGGTTGCTATGACTCCTGTGCCCTAGAATGCCAGTGGGTGGATTTCTGCGATCTGCTGTACTTTAATTTTTTCTGCTTGGCTCTGCGGAGGCCAGTAATAGTTGTATCGGCACATTGGGTTGCGTTAGGTTACGTGTGGTTAGGTAAGTTTGTGCCAGATTCAGTAAGGATATCTGTGACTTTTGTGCTATACACTGATTATCGGTGGATTTCGGCACTCGACTGTGCTGTGCTACATTCTGCTTGTCCCTGGGGTGGACAGTCTCGGCACCTTGGGTAGAGGTATGCTACGTTCGGTTAGCCTAGGATAGTCCATGCGAAGTTCTGTTTCCTTCGACTGTGTGCAGGACAGATACGTTGGACTGGGCACGCTACGTTATGTTATGTTACGTTTGGATACGTTACGTTTGGCTAGGTTAATATGAAATAGCTTTGGCTCCTGTGTTATGCACTGCTATTCGGTGGATTCCTGCGCTCTGCTGTGCTCCGACATTTTCTGCTTGGATCTGTGGGGGCCAGCACCTGTGTTCTCGCCACGTTAGTTTGAATTAGGTTAAGTTTGGTTTCGTTACGTTTGGTTATGTTGTGATAGGATAGCTTTGTCTTCTGTGCTGCACACTACTATTCGGAGGATTTCTGCGCTCTACTGTGCCCTAATATGTTCTGCTTGGCTCTGGGCAGGGCAGCAATGGTGGTCTCGGCACGTTACATTGAGTCAGGTTACGTTCAGTTTGGTTGGGTTAGGCTATGTTTGGTTCGGATAGCATCAACTTTTGTGCTGTACACTGATTTTTGGTGGATTTCTGCTCTCTTCAATGCTATGGTTTGATCTGCTTGGCTCTGGGGGGGGGGGGCAGCAATAGCGGTCTCGGCATGTTAGTCTGAGTTATGCTTTGTTTGGATATGTTCCCTCGGTTTGGGTTGGGCTTGGGTCGCTTCGACGTTTCTGACATACACTGCTGTTCTATGGGTTACTGCGTTCTGCTCCCCTCGAAAGTGTTCTACATGGCTCTGGGGAGGCCAGCAATATTGATCGCAACACGTTAGGTTGAGTTAGGTCGCTTTGGTTGTGTTAGGGTTTGATTGGTTAGGAGGGGATAGCCTTGACTTTAGTGCTACAATCTGCAATTAGGCCAACTCCTGCGCTCCACAGCGCTATAATATTTTCATCTGGGCTCTGGGAAGGACAGCAGTTCTGGTCTCGGCACGTTACGTTGTGCCACATTACGTTAGGTTAGGTCGGGTTAGGCTAAGTTTGGTCAGGATAGCTTTGACTTTTGTGCTATACACTGCTGTTTGACGGGTTTCTGCGCTCTACATTACTCTACTATACTCTGCTTGTCTCAGTGGACGAGAGCAATAGTGGTCGAGCCACTTCAGGTTGAGATACGTTACGTTTGTTCAGGTACGGTTAGGATAAGGTTTCTCAGGACAGCTTTGACTTTCGCGCTTACACGGCTATTAGGTGGATTTCTGTGATCTACTTAGTGGCCGCGGCACGTCATGTTGGGCTATGTTTCGTTTTTTTTTATTTCAGGCTTGGTCTGGTTAGGTCGGGATATCTTCGACTTTTGCGCTGCACGCTACTTTTCAGTGGATTTCTGCGCTCTACGTTGCTCTGATATACCCTGCTCGACTCGGGGGATGCGAGCAATAGTGCCCGCGGCATGCTAGGTTGAGGTATGTTACGATTGGTTAGGTTAGGTTGGGCATGTTTGGCAAGGGTGTCTTCGACTTTTGTGCTGTACGCTGTCATTTTGTGTATTTCTGAGCTCTACCGTGCTCTAATATTTTCTGCTTTGCTCGGTGGCAGCCAGTAATAGTATTCCAGGCGCGTCAGCTTTTGTTGAGCTACGTTTCGTTGTGTAAAGTTAGGATGGATTGGTTACCATTTCTTCGAATTCTGTGCTATGAGGTGCTATTCTGTGGATGCCCGCACACTACATTGCTCTACTATAAGCTGTTCGACTCGAGGGAGGCCTGCGATAGTGGTCTCGGCAGGCTAGGTTGAGCTATGCTACGTTCGCTCATGTTACGTATGGTTTTGTTAGGTTAGGATAGTTCAGGCCTTTGTGCTATACACAGCAGTCCGCGGATATCTGCGCTTTACTGCGTTCTAATATTTTCTGCTTGGCCCTGGGGATGACAGCGATAGCGATCTCGGCGCGTTAGTTTGGGTTACGTCACGTTTCGTTAGGTTGGGTTATATCAAGCTCGGTCATGTCATCTTCGACTTTCGTGCTATACCCTGCTCTTCGGAGGATTTCTGCACTCGACTCTGCTCTACTGTATTCTGCTCGGCCCTGAGGAGGACAGCAACAGTCGCGGCAAGTTATGTTGAGTTTGGCTACGATTCATTTGCCTTTGCTATATTAGGATTGGTTATGTTGACTCCGACATCCATGCTATACACTGCTATACGTCGGACTCCTGTGATCTACTGTGCTCTACCGTATTTTGCTTGGCACTGTGGACTCCGGCATCGGAGGCCGCAGCACGCTCTGTTGAGTACCCCTACGTTTGGTTAGGTTACGTTGGGTCAGGTTATGCCAGGATATCTGCGTCTTTTGTGCTATTCCTTGTAATGGTAAGGATTTCTGCGCTATACTGTGATCTGCGTCATTCTCCTTTTCCCTGTGGAGGCGAGCAATGGTGGTCTCGTCAAGTTAGGTTTTGTTACCTTACACTTGGACATGTCACGCTTGGCTAGGTTAGAATATGCTCCACTGACTCTTGTGCTTTACACTGCTCTTCGGTGGAAATCTGTTATCAACTGTGCTCTACTACATTCTGCTTTGCTCCGCGGAGGCCAGGAGCGGTTGTCGCGGCAAGTCATGTTGGGTTATGCTGCGTTCGGTTATGTACGATTAGGTCAGGTAAGGTTAGGATATCTTCGACTCATGTGGTATACACTGATATTCGGAGGATTTCTGCGCACTACATTGCTCTACAACTCTCTGCACGTCTCTGGGGAAGCGAGCAATAGTGATCTTGTTACGTGAGGTTATGTGAGGTTGCATTTGTTTGTGTTACGATTGTTTATATTACGATAGGATTGCTTCGACTTTCATGCTATATACTGCAATGCGGCGGGTTATTGCGCTCTACTATTCTCTAGTATAATCTGGTTGGCTTTGTGGCGGCCAGAAGTAGTGGTCTCGGCGTGTTAGGTTGAATAAGGCGAAGTATGCTCATGATAAGTTTGGCTAGGTTATGACACGGTAGCCATGACTTTTGCGCAGTACACCGTTGTTCGATGGATTTCTGCTTTCTACAGTGCCCTAACATTTCCTGCTTGGCTCTGTGGAGGTCAGAAATATGGGTCTCGTCACGCTATGTTGAGTTTAACTACGCTTGGGTAGCTTAGGTTTCGTCAGGTTAGGTCAGGATATGTTAGACTTTTGTGCCATACACTGCAATGCGGTGGATTTCTGCTCTCTACTGAGCTCCAGTACATTCTGCTTGTCTCTGCGTAGGCCAGCAATAGTGGTCTCGTCATGCTAGGTTGAGTTTGGTTAGGCTTGTTTGTGTTAAGTTTGGCTTGGTTAGGATAGGCTACTTTGACTTTTGTGCTATACACTCCTATTCGGGGGATTTCTGCACTCCGATGTGATCTAATATGCTCTGCTTGGTTCTGTGGTGGCCAGTAGTAGTGGTTCGGCGGGTTTGGTTGTGCTATGCTACGTACGGTGATGTTACGTTCGGTGAAGTTATGACAGGATAGTCCAGACTTTTGTGCTATACACAGGTACTCGCGGACTTCTGCGCTCTGCTGTGTTGTAATGTTTTCTGCTTGGCTCTGGGGAGGAGAGCAATAGTGGTCTCGGCACGTTAGGTTAAGTGCGGTTACGTTTGGTTAGGTTTGGTTTTGTAAAGTTAAGTTAGGATTTCTTCGACTATTGTGCTATTCACTGCATTGCGGTGGATTTCTGCGATCTACTGTGCTACAGTACATTAGGTTCTCTCTGTGAAGGCCAACAATAGTGGTCTCGCCATATTAGGTATAGTTAGGTTACTTTTGTTTGTGTCACGATTGGCTATATTACGATAGGATTGCATCGACTTCTATGCTATATACTGCAATGCGGCGGATTTTTGCGCTCAACTGTTCTGTAATATAATCTGGCTGTCTCTGTGTAGGTAAGTAATAGTGGTCTCGGCGCGTTAGGCTGAATAAGGCTAAGTATGCTCATGTTACGTTTGGCTAGGTTAGGTCACGATAGCCTCGACTTTTGCGCTATACACCGATGTTCGGTAGATTTCTGCTTCCTACAGTGCCCTAACATTTCCTGCTTGACTCTGCGAAGGCCAGCAATATTGGCCTCGTCACTCAAGGTTGAGGTTCCCTACGTCTAGATATGTGAGGTTAGGCCAAGTTCGGATACGGTATCTTTCACTTTTGTGCCATACACTGCTATTCGGCGGATTTCCGCTTTCTATTGTGCTCCAGTATATTCTGCTCTCCTCTGGGGGGGGGGGGGCCAGCAATAGTGGCCTCGGCTCGTTTGTTTCAGACATGTTACGTATGCTTATGTTACGTTTGGCTAGGTTAGGATACGCTAGCCCTGATTTTCCGCCGTACACTGCTACTCGGTGGATTTCTGCCTTCTACTGTACCCTAATATGTTCTTCTTGGCACTGGGGAGGCCAGGAATATTGGTCACGTCACGCTATGTTTGGTTAAACTGCGTTTGTGTACCGTTGATTGCATCAGGTTAGGTCAGGATATGTTAGACTTTTGTGCCATACACTGTAATGCGGTGGATTCCTGCGCTCTGCTCTGCTGTAGTATGTTCTGCTCGGTGCTGCGGAGTCCAGCAAAATTTGTCGCAGCACGTTGTGCTGAGTGTGGTTACGTTTGATTGGTTTACGTCACCATGGTGTATGTTCTGATAGCAACCACTTTTGTGCTATACACTGCGATACTATGGACTTCTGCGCTCCACTGTCTTCTAATATTTTCTACACGACTCTGGGGAGGCCAGCAATAGCGGTCGCGGTACGTTAAGATTTGTTGTGTTACGTTTGGATACATTACGTTCATATATGTGAGGATAAGATAGTCCTGACTTTTGTGCTTTACCTTGCTGTTCGGTGGATATCTGCCTTTTGCTGTGAAGTAATTTGTCCTGCTTGACTCTGGAGAGGCCAGAGATTGTGGTCGCGGAACGTTAGGTTGAGTTCGATTACGGTTGCTTACGTTACGTTTGGTTAGGCTAGGATAGAATAGCTGTGACTTTTGAGACATACGCCGCTAGTCGGTGGATTTCATCGCTCTAATATGCACTAATATGTTCTGCTTGATTCCGTGGCGGCCAGTAATATTAGCCACGGCACGGTAGTTTGTGCTATGTTACGGTTCGTTTGCCTTTGTTATGCAGGTTTGGTTTGGGTTTTCATGACTTTTGTGCTGTACACTGCTATTCGGAGGGTCAATGCTCTTTACATTGCTGTTCTAATCACCGCACGACTCTGGCGAGGCGAGCAATAGTTGCCGTGGCAAATTAGGTTGAGTTAGGTTATGCTTAGTTATGTTAGGTTCGGTTAAGTTTGGTTATGATTGCTTTGACTATCGTGCTATACACTGTTATTCGGTGCATTCCTGTGATCTACAGTGCTTTAATATATTTTGCTTGACACCGTGGATGACAGCAGCAGTGGTCGCTGCTCGTTATGTTGAGTTATGCTACGTACATTCAGGTCAGGTTAGAACAGGTTAGGTTAGGATATCTACGGCTACTGTGCTATTCACTTCAATACAGTTGACCTCTGCGAACTACGGTGCTCTAGTACATTCAGGTTGTCTCCATGGAGGCCAGAGGTAGTGGTCTGGTCATGTTAGGTTGCGTTGGGTTACGTCTGTATATGTTACGATTGGCTAGGTTAGGGGAGGCTACTATGACTTTTGTGCTATACAATGCTAATCCCCGGATGTCTGCACTCCAATGTGCTGTAATATGCCCTGGTTGGCTCTGGGGTGGCCAGTAATGGTGGTCTCGGCACGTTAGGTTGAGTTATGTTATTTTTCTTTAGGTTAGGTTTGGAAGACTTGATTAGGATTTCTTTGACTTTTGTGTTATACATTGCTATTCGGAGGATATCTGCGCCCTACATTGCCCTGCTATGTTCTGCTTGGATCTGGGGATGCCAGCTGCAGTAGTCGCCGCTTCATGTTCAGCTATGCTACGTTTGGTTATGTTAGGTTATGTCAGGTTAGGACAGGATATCCACGTCTTTTGTAACATACACAGCTATTCGGTGGGTTTGTGCGCTCGACATTGCTCTATTATACCATGCTCGACCCTAGGGAGGCGAGCAATAGTGGCCGTGCCACGTTGGGTTGAGTTATGTTACGATTGGTTTGAACACGTTAGGCAATGTTTTGCTATGTTAGCTTTGACTTTCGTGCTATACCAGTTATTCGGTGGGTTTCTGTGATTTACTGTGCTCTACAATATCCTGCTTGGCTCTGGCGAAGCCAAGAGCAAGGTCACGGCAAGTTGCGTTGAGATATGCTACGCTTGGTTGTGTTAGGTTATGTCAGGTTAGGATACGATACCTTCGCCTTTTGTGGCATTCACTGAATTGCGGTGGACTTTGCGCAATACCGTGCTCTAGTAAATTCTGCTTGACTCTGTGGAGGCCAGCAGTAGCGGTACCGCCGTGATTGGTTGAGTTAGGCTCCGTTTGTGTGTGTTACGTTTGGTTAGGTTAGGATAGGCTACATCGACTTTTGTGCTTTACACTGATGTTCCGGGTGTTCCTGTGAAATTCGGTGCTGTACTACATTCTGATTTTCTGTGGCGATGCCAGGAGCAGTGGACGCGGCACGTTACTTTCAGTTATGCTCCGTTCGGTTAGGTTAGGTTAGGACAGGTTAGGTTAGGACATCTACGGCCTTTGTGCTATTCACTGCCATGCGCTGGATTTCCGCGCACTATTGTGTCCTTGTGCGTTCTGCTTGTCTTTGTGGCGGCCAGCAATATCGGTCTGGTCCGGTTAAGTTTACTTAAGCTTCGTTTGGCTACGTTACGGTTGGCTCCATTGACTTCTGCGCTATGCTCTGCTATTCGGAGGGCTCCTGCGCTCAACATTGCTCTATTATACTCTGCTCGACTCTGGGGAGGTGAGCAATAGTGGTCGTGGCTCGTCTGGTTTTGTTAGGTTACGTTCGGATATGTAAGTTTGGGATATGCTTGGTCAGGAAAGCTTTGACTTTCCTGCTATACATTGGTATTCGGTGGATTTCTGCGCCCTAATGCGCTCTAATATGCTCTGCTTGTACCCACGAAAGCCATCAATAGCGGTCGCCGTACGTTATATTAATTTATGCTACGTTTGGGTAGGTTAGGTTATGCCAGGTTAGGTTAGGGTATCCTTGACTTTTGTGTTATACACTGCTACTCATTGGATTTCTGCACTGTACATTGCTCTATTGTACTCTGCTCGACCCTGGGTAGGCGAGGAATTGTGGCCGCGGCGCAATACAATGTGGCAGGCACGTTTGGTTTGGTCATGTTAGCTTGAGTTGGGCCTGGATATATATGACTTATGTGCCATACTCTGCGATTCTATGGGCTCCTGCGCCCTACTGTCCTCTAATAAGTTCTGCTCGACTCTGTGGATGCAAGCAGTAGTTGCCAGGGTACGTTAGATTGAGTTATGTTGCGTTTGGCTATGTTAAGGTTGGATATATTAGGATAGGGAAGTTTCGACTTTTGTGCTATACGCTGCTATTCGGTGGACTTCTGCGCTCCAGTGTGCTATATTACGTTCTGCTTGGCCCTGATGTGGCCAGTAATAGTACTCCCGGCACGTCAGTTCGAGTTAGGCTACGTTTCGTTTTGTTAGGTTATGAAGGTTTGGTTAGGACTTCTTTGTCTTTCGTGCTATGCACTGATATTCGGCGGACTTCCACGCTGTACATTGCTCTACCATACACCGCTCGACTATGTGGAGGCGAGCAATAGATGTTGTGGCACGTTAGGTAAAGTTAGGTATGTTTGCTCAGGTTAGAGGTTTGTGTTAGTTTTGTTAGGGTACCTTTGACTATCCTACCATACACTGTTTTTCGGTGGATTTCAGTTATCCACTGTTCTCTGCTGCACTCTGCTTGTTTCAGCGGAGGCTGGGAGCAGTGGTAGGGGCAGGTCAATTTGAGATATGCTACGCTCGGCTGGGTCAGGTTAGGTAAGGTTAGGACAGGGTGTCTTCGACTTTTGTGCTATATACTGCTATTCGGTGGATTTCTGCTCTCTACGTTACTCTACCATATTCTGCTCTACTCTGGGGACGCCAACAATAGTGGCCCTGGCACGTTAGGTTGAATTATGTTGCGATCGCTTATGTCAGGTTATGCTATATATGGTCTGGACAGTTTTGGCCTTCGTGCTGTACACTGTTGTTCGGTGGATTTCTGCTATCTACTGTGATCTACTACATTCTACTCGGCCCTGGGGATGCCAGGAGCTGTGTTCGCGGCACGTTATTATGAGTAACGGTACGTTTGGTTATGTTAGGTTAGGCAAGATTGTGTTCGGATATCTTCGAGTTTTGTGCTATTCGCTGCAACGCGGTGGACTTCTGCGCGCTGCTGTGCTCTAATATACTATGCTTAACTCTGTGGAGGCCCGCAATAGATGTCTCGTCATGTTAGGTTAAGTTAGACTATGTTTGAATATGTTACGTTTGGCTAGGTTAGGAGAGGCTACTTTGACTTCTGTGCTTTACACTCATATTCCTGGCTAGGTTAGGAAAGGTTTGGTTGGGATATGTTTGGCTTTTGTTATATACACTGGTATTCTGTGGATGTCTGCGCTCTACTGTGCTCTAACGTGCTCTGCTTGGCGCTGAGGGGCCAGCAACGGTGGTGGCGGTACTGTTGGCTGAGTTACGTTACCATTGGATCGGCTATTGTAGGCTAAGTTCGGTTAGGATGGCTTTGACGCTTGTGCTATACACTGCTATTCGGTGGATTTCTACGCTTTAATGTGCTCTAGTATATTCTGCTTGGCTACGGGGAGACCAGCAGTAGTGTTCACGACAAGTAAGGCTGAAAAACATTGCGTTTGGTTATGTCGCGTTTGGTTAGGTGAGGATAGGATAGCTTAGGCTTTTGTGCCAGGCACTGCTATTCGGTGGATTTCTACGACCTACGTAGCTCTACTATACTCTGCTCGACTCTGGGGATGCCAGTAATAGTGGTCTCGACGCGTTATGTTGTGTAGGCTGCGTCTGGCTACGTCACGTTAGTTTGAATTAGCCCCAGATTGATGTGACTTTCGCGGTATAAACTAATATACGGCGGACTCCTACGCTCTCCTGTCTCTACTGTGTTCTGCTTGGCCGTGCGGAGCACAGCAATAGTGGTCGCGGCACGTTATGCTCAGTTATTCCACGCTTGGATTGGATAGGTTAGGCCTGGTTAGGTCAGGGTATCTTTGAATTTTGTGCTGTACACCACTATTTTTAGGGTATCTACGCTATACATTGATCTACTGTACTCTGCTCGACTCTGGGGAGGTCAGTAATAGCCGTCTCGGGACGTTAGTTGTAGCTAGGCTTCGTTTGGTTAGGTTATGTTTGTCTGTGTTAGGTTTGGATGGCTTTGACTTTTGTGGTATACACTACTGTACGTTGAATTTCTGCGCTGTACTGTGCTCTAGTGTATTCGGCTTAGCTACGGGGATGCCAGCAGTATTAGTCGCGGCCAGCAAGGTCGAGTTAGGTTACGTTAGGTTGCGTTACGTTCGTTCTGGTTATGTTTGGATAGATTCGACTTTCGGGGTGTGCGCTCCTATTCGGTGGATTTCTTCGCTCTACTGTGCTCTAATGTGCCCTGCTTGGCTCTGGGGAAGCCAGTAATAGTGGTCTCGGCGCGATAGGTTGAGATAGTATACGTTTGGTTGTGTTATGTTTTCTTTTGTTGGGTTTGTATTGCTCCGACTCTTCTGCTATACACTGCGGTTCCATAGATTTCTGCCCCCTAGTCTCATCTATTATGCTCTGCTCGGCTCTGTGGAGGCCAGGAACACTTGTCGCGGCCCGTCAGCTAGGGATAGATTACGTTTGGATAGGTTAGGTTTGGTTGGGTTTTGTTAGGATAGCTTTGACATATGTGCTCTACACGGATATCCTATGGGCCCCTGTGCTCTACTGTGCTCTAGTATACCCTGTTTGTCTCTGGGGTTTCCAGCAGTCTTGGTCTCGGCACGTTGGTCAGAGTCATTTTGCGTTTGGTAATGTCACGTTTGGTTAGGTTAGGACAGGATAGCCTCGACGTTTGTGCTATGCACTTCTATTCGTTGGATTTCTGTACTCTACTGCGATATAATACTCCCTGCGTTGATCTGGGTATGCTTGAAGTGCTGGCCGCGGCACGTTACGTTGAGTTATGCTCCGCTTGGTTAGGAGAGGTTTATTTGGGTTTGGTTTGGGTGTGTTTGATGTTCGTGCAATACGCTGCCATTCTATGGACGTCTGCGCTCTACTCACCTCTAATATGCCATTCGTGGCAATGGGAAGGTCAACAATTATGGGCAAGGCACGTCAGGTTGGGATTGGTTACGTTTGATTAGGTCATGTTATGCCAGGTTATGTTAGAGTAGCCCTTACTTTTTCGCAATACACTGTTGTTCGTACGATTTCAGCGTCCTGCATTGCTCTGCTATAATCTACTTAGCTCTCGTGAGACCAGCATTGGCTTTCAGGGCACATCAGATTCTGTTACGCTACGTACGCTTATGATACGATTAGTTAGGTTAGGACAGGATACCTTCGCCTTTTGTACTATGCAACGCTATTCGGAGGACTTCTACACTCTACATTACTCTACTGCTCTCTGCTCGACTTTGGGGAAGCCAGTCATTGTGTTCTCGGCACATTAGCTTGAGATAGGCTACGTTTGGTTAGGCTATGATAGTCTGGGTTAGGTTTGGATTGCTCCAACTTTTGTACCACAGACTGCAATACTGTGGATCACTGCGCTCGACCCTAGTATATTCTGCTTGCCTCTGGGGAGGCCTGCACGTGTGTTCTCGACGCGTTCGGCTGAGGTATGACACGTTTTGTTGGGTTATGATAGTTAGGGTTAGGTACGGATAGCCTTGACATGCTTGGTATACACTACTATGCGGTTGATTTCTGGTCTCTGCTGTGCTGTAGTGTGTTCTGCTTGGCTCTGGGGACGCGAGCAATGTTATTCTCGGCGACATACGTATAGCTGTGTTACGCTTGGCTTGGCTAGGTTAGGACAGGGTAGGTTAAGCTATCCTTGGCTCTTGTGCTACACACAGCAATGTGATGGATTACTGCGACCTACTGTGCTCTAGTATATTCTGCTTGGCTCAATGGAGGGAGGCAAGGGTGTTCTGGGCACGCTAGGTTGAGTTAAGTAACGGTTTGCTTAGCTAGGATAGCTTAGGATAGGTTTTGTTAGTATAGCTTTGACTTCTGCGCTATACACTGCTTTTGGGTTGATATCTGTGCACAGCACTGATCTACTAGCGTCTGATTGTATCTGGGGAGGCCAGCAATAGCGCTTGTGACACGTTTGGTTGAGATATGTTACGTCCGGCTAGGTTACATTGAGTTAAGATTGGTTAGGATGGCTTTGACTTTTGTGCTATACACTGCTATTCTGTGCCTTCCTGCGCTCTACCGAGGTCTAGTGTATTCTGCTTGGACATGCGGAGGCCAGCTGTAGTGGTCCCTGCACGTTAGTCTGAGTTACTTTGCGTATGGTTATATCACGTTTGGTTAGGTTAGGAGAGGAGAGCTTTGACTTTCTGACATAACCTGCTATTCGGTGGACTCCTGCTCTCTGCGTTGCTCTACCATGCTCTGCTCGAATCTCTGGAGTCCAGCAGTAGTGGTCGCCGCACGTTAGATTGAGTTTAAATACGTTTCGTTTGGTTAGATTAGCAAACGTTTGGTTGGGATGGCATTGAATTTTGTGTTACACACGAATGTTCGGTGGGCTTCTGCACCCTGCTGCGCTTTAATATGTTCTGTGTGACTCTGTGGAGGACAGCAATAGATGTCTCGTCTAGTCAGGTTCAGTTATGCCACGATTGGTTAGGTTAAGTTAGGTCAGTCTAGACTATGATATCCTTGCTTTTATGCTAGAGACTGCTATTCTTTGGCTTTCTACGATCTACGTTGCTCTGCTATACTCTGGTCGACTCCGGGGGGCCAGTAATAGCGGTCTCGACACGTTAGGCTGAGTTTGGCTGCGTTTGGTTAGGTTATGTTAGTTTGGATTGGGATTGTGTTGCTTGACTTTCGTGGTGTAGACAGCTGTTCGGCGGATTTATTCGCTCTACTCTGCTATAATATGCTTTGCATTGCCCTCGAGAGGCCAGAAATAGTGGCCGTGGCAGGTTTGATTGGGTTAGGTAACGATTTGTCGGGTCAGGTTAGGTTAAGTTTAGTTAGGATAGCTATGACCTTTGCGCTATACACTGCAATTCGGAGGATTTCTGCGTCCTTCATTACTCTAGTATATTCTGCTCGTTTCTGTGGAGACCAGCAATAGCGGTCGCGGCACGATAGGTTGAGTTAGGTTACGTTTGGTTAGGTTAGATTAGGAAAAGTTTGCTTATGGTGGCTTCAGTTTTTGTGTCATACACGGATACTCGGTGGATTTCTGCACGCTGCTGTGCTCTAATACGTTCTGCGTGACTCTGCGGAGGACAGCAATACAGGTCTCGGCTAGTTAGGTTATGTATTCCACGATCGGTTAGGATAGGTTGTGACAAGTTAGGTTACGATGTATTCGACTTTTGTGCTAGACACTGCTATTTGGTGGACTTCTGCGCTCTACTGTGCTCTAGCATATTCTGCTTGGTTCTGCGGAGGCAAGAAAAAGTAGTCTCGGCACGATAGGCCGTGTTAGGCTACGTTTGGTAAAGTTACGGTAGGTTATGTTTCGATAGGACTTCTTCGATTATTGTGCTACGCACTGTGATTGTATTGAATACTGCGCTCTACTCTCCTATAGTATGTTCTGCTTGGCTCTGAGGTGGGCAGCGTTATAGATCCCGGCGCGTTAGGAAGAGTTATGCTACGTTGTGTTAGGTTACGTTTGGGTAGGTAAGGAAAGGATAGCTCTGACTTCTGTGCTGTACTTCGACTATTGTGCTACGCACTGAGCTTCTATGGGTTTGTGCGCCCTGCTGTGCTCTAATACGCTCAGCTTGGCTTCGGAGAGGCCAGCAATTTTGGTGTCGGCACGTTTGGTTCAGTTAGCCAACGTTTGGATAGGTTACCTCAGGTTGGGATAGGTTAGGATAGCATTGACTTTTGTGCCCAGCACTGACGTTCCACGGACTTCTGCGCTCTGCCGTGCTCTAGCATATTCTGCTTGTCTTTGCGTGCGCCAGCAATTGTGGCATCGGCACCTTAGGTTGGAGTCGGTGACATATGGCATTGTTACTAAAGAACTGATCTGGCTTTTGTGCTAGACGCAGCTATGCGGAAGATTTCTGCGCTCTACTGTGCTCTAGTATGTTCTGCTTGGCTCTGGTGTGATCAGCAATATTGGTGTAGTTCGGTTAGGTGGAATTTGGTTACCTTTAGCTATGCTATGCTTGGTTGGGTTAGGCTAAGGCAACTTTGTCCTTCGTGCTATACACTGCTCTTCGGTGGATTTCTTCGCTATACTGTGATCTAGTATGATCTGCTTTGCTCTAGGGAGCAAGAAATAGGGCCGCTGCGCGTTAGGCAGAGTTAGCTTACGTTGGGTTGTGTTAGGTTTGGTTAGCTTTGACTCTTGTGCCCAACACTGACGTTCTATGCATTTCCGTGCTCTACCGTGCTATATCATATTCCGCTTGTCTCTGGGGATGCCAGCAATGGTGGTCGCGGCGCGTTAGGTTGGGTTGTCTTATGATCGATTATGATAGGTTAGGTTAGGTGTGGTCAGGGTACCCTCGACTTTCTTGCTGTTCACTGCAACGTGGTCGAACTCTACGCTCTACTGTGCTCTAGCATGTTCTGCTTTGCTCTGTGGAGGCCAGAAACAGTGGCCCGTGAACTTTTGATTGAGGTAGGTTACCTTTAGTTATGTTGCGCTTGGTTAGGTTAGGAAATGGTGGATCTGACTTTTGTGCTATAAAGTGCTGTTCTGTGAGTTTCTGCGCTCTGCTCTGATCTAATATTCCCTTCTTGTCTCTGGGTTGGTCCGAAATAGAGGTCTCAGCAAGTTAGTTCGTGCTAGGATACGTTTGGTTGGTCTTGGTTAGTTTGAGTCAGGTTACGAGAGCTTCAACTTTTCTGCTATACACTGCCATTATATGGGTCTCTGCGCTCCACTCTTCCCTAATATGTTCTGCTTGTCTCTGGGGAGGCCATTAACGGTGGTCTCGAAACGTTAGTTTGAGTTAGGCTACGTTTGGTTAGGTTAGGTTATGCCAGGTGAGGTTGGGGTATCTGCGGCGTTAGTGCCGCTCGCTGCACTTTGGGTGCTTCCTGCGCTCGGTTGTGCTCTAGTGTATACTACTTCGCTCTGGAGGGCCCAGAAACAGTGTTCTCGTCACGTTAGGTTAAGTTAGGCTGCGTTTGGCTATATTAGGTTTGGACAGGTTAGGATAAGGTAGCTCCGGCTTTTGCGCTATACACTCCTGTTCGGCGGAATTCGGTGCTCCACAGTGTTCTGATATGTTCAGCTTGGCTCTGGGAATGCATCAATAGTGGTATTGGCTCGTTATGCATAGTTAGGCAACGTTTGGTTGGGTTAGGTTAGGTCTGGTTATGTTAGGGCACCTCTGACTCTTGTGCTGTGCATTGAAACGCCGCGGGTGTCTGTGATCTACTCTGCTGTAGCATCTTCCGCTTGCCTCTACGGAGGTCAGCTATAGTGTTGTTGGGTGGTTAGTTGTAGTTAGGTTACGTTTGTTTATTCTACGTTTGGTTCGGTTAGGCCAGGACAGCTTTGACTTTTCTGCTGTACACTAAAATGCATTGGACTCCTGCGCTCTACTGTGCTCTAGTACGTTCTGCATAACTCTGCGGATGCCAGGGATAGTGGTCTCGGCAAGTTACATTGAGATATGTTACGTTTGGTTAAGTAAGGTTGGCCTTGGTTAGGTTTGAACGGCTTCGACTTTTCCGCTATACGCTGTGATTCAATTGATCTCTGCGCTCCACATTCCTCCGTTATGCTCTGCTCGTCCCTGTGGAGGACAGCAACACTGGTCGCGGCACGTTGGGTTGAGTTAGATTACGTTCGGTTAGGTTTGGTTATTCTGGGTTAGGTTAGGACAACTTTGACTATTGCGCTATACAGTGGTCGGGGCACATTATATTGAGTTATGCTGAGTATGGCCAGGTTAGGTTAGGCCAGGTTAGGTTAGGATATCCTCGTCTTTTGTGTTATACGCTGC
Organism: Eufriesea mexicana; assembly: GCF_001483705.2. NCBI lineage: Eukaryota > Metazoa > Arthropoda > Insecta > Hymenoptera > Apidae > Eufriesea > Eufriesea mexicana. The sequence goes on along the minus strand of NW_016921709.1, from coordinate 329,343 downwards.
TATTCAGTGGACTTCTGCGTTCTAATGCGCGCTGATGTGCTCTGATTGGCTCTGGTGGGGCCAACGGTGCTGCTCTCGGCACGGTATGCTGAGTTGTGCTACGATTGGTTAGGTTAGGTTTGGCCAGTCGTTGTTTGATTCGATTTCCCTTTTTTGTTATACGCTGCAATGGGGTGGACTTCTGCGCACTTCTGTGCTATAGTATATTCTGCTTCGCTCTGAGGAGGCCAGCATTAGTGTCCACGGCACGGTAGTATGAGTTAGGTTACGATGGGTTGCGTCACGCTTGGTTAGTTTATGACGCAAAAGCCTTGACTTTTGTGCTATACACTGCTATTCGGTGCACTCCTGCTTTCTACTGTGCTCTAATATGTTCTGCTTGGCCCTGGGGAATCCAGCAATATTGGTCCCATTGGGTTGTCTTCGTTACACTACGTTCGGATAGGCTAGGTTTGGACAGGTTTGGTTAGGATATTTTCGGCTTTTACGCCGTTCACTGCAATGCGGTAGATTTCTGCGCACTGCTGTGACCCAGTACAATCCGCTTATCTCTGTGGAGGCCTTCAATAGTGATCTCGTCATTTTTGGTTAAGCTAAGTTACGTTTGGATACGCTACGTTTGGCTAGGTTAGGAGAGGCTACTTCGGCGCTTGTCCTTTACACTGCTCTTCGGTGGATATCTGTGATTTACTGTGCTATAGTGTATTCTGCATGGCCAACGGGAGGCTGGAAGCAGTGGCCGCGGCACGTTATGTTGAGCTATGCTACGTTCGGTTAGGTTGGGTATGGTCATGTTGGGTTAGTGTATCTTCGACTTTTATGCTATACAGTGCTGTTCGAAGTATTTCTGCGCTATAAATAGATCTACTATTCTCTGCACCACTCTGGAAGGCGAGCTATGGTGGTCGGGGCACGTCAGGTTGTGTTAGGTTGCGCTTGGTTTTGTAAGGTCGGGCTAAGTTTGGTTAGGATAGCTCCGACTTTCGTGCTATTCTCTGCTTTTTGGTGGATTCCTTTGATCTACTGTGCTCTACCACATTCTGCTTGGCTCTGGGGAGGCCAGGAGCATTGTTCGCGGCACACCACGTGGAGATACGCTACGTTTGGGTAGGTTAGTTATGGTCAGGTTGTGTCAGGGTATGTTTGACTTTTGCGCTCTACCCTGCAATGCGATGGACCTTTGCGCTATGCTGTGCCATTGTATATTCTGCTTGTCCCTGTGGAGGCCAGCATTAGTGGTCTCGTCATGTTAGGTTTAGTTAGGTTACGTCTAGGTATGCTACGTTTGGCTAGCTTGGATAGGCTACATTAACTTTTGTACTATAGACTGCTATTCGGTGCGCTCTACTTTGCTACAATATGTTCTGCTTGGTTTTGGGGTGGCCAGCAATAGTAGTCTCGCCAAGTTATTTTCAGTTACGTTACGTTTCACTAGGTTAGGTTAGGTAGGTTCGGTAAGGATTTCTTTGGCTCTTGTCCTATACACTGCTACTCGTTGGATGTCTGGGCTCCACGTTGCTTTACCATACTCCGCGCGACCGTGGGGATCGAGCAGTGATGGTCGTGGCACGTTAGTTTGGGTTAGGTACCACTTGGTTTGATTAGGTTAGGTTAAATTTGGCTATGATGGCTTTGATTTTGGTACTATACACAATTAGGTGGCGGACTCCTGTGATCTACTGCGCTCTACTATATTGTCCTCGGCCTTCGGGTGCTTGCAGCAGTGGTCGCGGCACCTTATGTATATTTATGCTACGTTCGATTAGGTTAGGTTAGGTCAGGTTGGACTATGATAACTCCACTTCAGTGCTATACGCTGCAATGAGGTGGATCACTGCGCTCTACTTTGCTCCAGTAATTCTGCTTGACTCCGTGGAGGCTAGCAACTGTGGTCTCGGCACGTTTGGTTTAGTTAAGATATGTACGGCTTTGTTACGCTTGGCTATATTAGGATAGGATAGCTTCGAGTATTATGATATGCACTGCGATTCCATGGACTTCTGCGCCCTGCTCTCCTCTAATATCTTCTGCTTGGCTCCGAGGAGGGCAGCAATTGTGGTCTCGGCATGCTAGGTTTAGTTATGTTATGCTTTGCTTGGTTATGTTAGGATAGGTTTAGCCAGGGTATATTTGACTTTTGTGCTATAGGCTGCTATTCGGTCGATGTCTACGATCTGCATTGCTCTATTAGCCTCTGCTTGTCTCTGGGGAAGTCAGCAACGGCGACCGTGGCACGTTTGGTTGAGTTAGGTTATGTTGGGTTACGCTACGTTTGGTCATGCTGGGGAAGTATAACTTTGGTTTCTGTGCTTTACGTTGCTATGTGGCTGATTTCTGCGATCTACTGTGCTCTTATATGTACCGCTCGGCTCTATGTAGGCCAGCAATAGAGGCCTCGGCTCGTTAGTTACCGTCATTCTACGTTCGCTTATGCGAGTTTCGGTCATGTTAGGTTAGGATATCTCTGACTTTTGTGCCGTACACTTCTATTCGGCAGCTTTCTGCGCTCTACTGTGCTCTCGTATTTTCTGCTTTGCTCTGGGGAGGCCAGCGATAGTGGTCTCGGCACGGTAGGTTACGATATGCTGCGTTTGCATATATTACTTTTGTATATGTTAGGATAGGATAGCTTAGACTCTTGTGATATACACTTATATTTGGTGGATATCTGTGCTCCACATTGCTCTACTATACGCTGCTCGACTCTTGGTATGCGAGCAACTGTGGTCGTGGCGCGATAGGTTGAACTAGGTTGCGTTTGGTTAGATTAGGTTTGGCCAGGTTCTGTCAGGGTATCTTTGATCTTCGTGCTATACACAGTTCTTCTGTTCATTCCTGCACTCCACTGTACTCTACTCTGATCTGATAGACGCCGGGGAGCCCAGCAATTGTGGTCGGAGAACGTTACGTTGAGTTTGGATACGATAAGTTTGGTTATGCTAGTTTGGGTTAGGTGTGGATGTCCTTGACCTTCCTGCTGTATGCTGCGATGCTATGGATTTCCGCGCATTTATTTCCTCTAATACGTTCTGCTTCGTTCTGGGGATGCCAGCAATAGTGCTCGCGGCACGTTAGGTTGAGATAGGCTGCGCTTGGTTATGTTATGGTAGTCTGGGATAGGTTTGTGTTGCTTTGCCTTTCGTGCTGTACACTGCTGTTCGGTGGACCTTTGCTTTCTGCGTAGCTCTTCTATACTGTGCTCGACACTCAGGAGGCCAGAAATAGTGGTCGTGACACGTTAGGATGAGTTAGGTTACGTTTGGCTATGCTAGATTATGCTATGTTTGTACAGGGTCGGTACGACTTTAGTGCTATACACCGCTGCTAGGTGGAACTCTCCACTCGTCAATGCTCTACAATACTCTGCTCGACTCTGGGGAGACCAGCAACAGCGGTCTTTGCACGTTACGTTGAGTTTGGCTACGTTATGTTGGGTTACGTCGGTTTGGGTTAGGTTTGGATATCGTTGACAGTTCTGCTGTACACTGCGATTCTATGGATTTCCGCGCCCTACTCTCGTCTAATATGTTATGCCAGGCTCTGGGGAGGTCAGCAATATTGGTGGCAGCGCGCTAGGTTGTGCTTGGCTATGTACGGTGGTGTTAGATTTTATGAGGTTACGACAGGTTACATTTGTCTTTTGCGCTACACACTCCCAATCGGTGGATTTCTGCACTCAACGGTGCTCTAATATGCACTGCTTTGCACTGATGTGGCCAGAAATCGTAGCCCCAGCGCGTTAGGTTGGGTTAAGATATGTTTGGCTAGGTTACGTTAGCACGGGTGTGGTTTGGACGTCTTTGACCTTTCTGCTATGCACTGCCACTCTATTGACATCTGCGCTCCACTGTCCTCTAAGACGTGCTGCTTGGCGATGGGGAGGTCAGCAGCAGTGGCCTAGGCACGTTAGGTTGTTTTAAGTTACGTTCGGTTGTGTTACGTTTGGTTAGGTTAGGATAGGGTAACTTTGACTATTGCGCTATACACTACTATTCGGTGGATTCCTGCGCTCTACCATGCTCTAATATTCTCTGCTGGTCGCTGGGGTGACCAGAAATAGTGGTCTCGGCACGTTAGGTTGAGCTATGCTACGATTGGTTTGGTTAGGTTTTTTCAGGTTACGTCAGCACATTCTAGGCTTTTGAGCTTTTCACTTAAACTCGGTGGGTTTCTGCGCCCCACTGTGTTCTATTACATTCCCCTCGTCTCTGCGCAGGCCTGCAATAGCAGTACCGTCGTGTTAGGCTGTGTTATGGTACGTTTGGGTGTGTCACGTTTGGGTAGGTTGGGATAGGCAACTCCAACTCTTGTGCTGTGCACTGCTATTCGGTGGATTCCTGTGCTCTACATTGCTCTACTATACTCAGCACGGCTCAGGGGAGGCGAGCACTCGTGGTCGTGGCAAGTTAGCTTGAGCTAGGCTACGTTTGGTTAGGTAAGGTTATGCGTGATTTGGTTAGGGTAGCTATGACTTTCGTGCTATGCACTGTTTTTCAGTGTATTTCTGTAATCTACTATGCTCTACCACATTCTGCTTAGCTATGGGGATGCCAGGAGCAGTGGTCGGGGCACGTCGTGCTTGGCTGCGCTGCGTTTGTTTGGGTTAGATTAGGTCATGTTAGGTCAGGGTGTCTACGGCTTTTGTGCTCCACACTGCTACTCGGCGGATCTCTGGGCTTTATTGTGTTCTAATGCATTCTGCTTGTCTTTACGAATGCCATCAATAGCGGTCGCGGCACGTTACATTTGGTTATGCTACGTTTGGTTAGGTTAGGTTAGAGATGGTTATGTACGGATATCCTAGACTTTTGTAACATACACTGCTATTCGGTGGATCTCTGCGCTCTACATTGCTCTACTATACTCTGCTCGACACTGGGGATGCAAGCAATACCGTCCGCGGCAGGTTAAGTTTTGGTAAGTCATTTTTGGTAAGTTAGGTTGGGCTAAGCTTGGTTAGGATAGCATTGACTTTCGCGCTATACACTGTCATTCGGTGGATTTCTGTGCTCTACTGGGCTGAACTACATTCCGCTAGGCTATTGGGAGGCCAGGAGCAGTGGTCGCGGCACGTTATGTTGAGTTATGCTACGTTTGATTAGTTTATGCTATGTTACGTTTGGCTAGTATGTCTTCGACTTTGGTGCAACACACTATTATCAGGCGGTTTCCTGCGATCTACTACGCTCTACTGAATTCTGCTTGGCTCTGCGGAGCACGGCAGCAATGGTCGCGGCACGCTCCGTTGAGTTACGCTACTTTCGGTTAGATTATGTTAGGTCAGGTTATGTAAGGATATATTCCACTTTTGTGCTTTTAACTGCAATGCGGAGGATTTTTGCGAACTGCTGTTCTCTAGTGCACTCTACTTGTGTCTGTGGTGGACAGCTAATAGCTGTCTCGTCATGTCAGGTTGAGTTAGGTTACGTTTGGATACGGTACGTTTGGCTACGTTAGAATATGCTACTTTGACTTTTGCGCTTTAAACTGCTATTCGGTGGATTTCTGTGACCTACTGTGCTCTGCTACATTTTGCTTGGCTATGGGAAGCCAGGAGCAGCGGTCGCTGCACGCTATATTGAGTTATGCTACGTTTGGTTAGGTTATGATAGGTTACGTTGTGCTCGGTTATCTACGGCTATTGTGCTATTCACTGCAATGCGGTCGGTTTCTGCTCAATACTGTGCTCCGGTACACTCTTCTTGTCTCTGTGGAGGCAAGCAATTGTGGTCTCGTCAAGTTAGGTTGAGTTATGGTACGCTCTTACATACCGTGTTTGGCTATGTTAGGATGCGCTACACTGTCTTTTGTGATTTACACTGCTTTTCGGTGGATTTCTGTCACCTACTGTGCTCCACTGATTTCTGCTTTGCTCTGGGGAGGCCTGGAGCAGTGGTCGTTGCAGGTCATTTTGGGTTATGCTGTGTCTGGCTAGGCTAGATTATCTCAGGTTAGGTTATGGTACCAACGGCCTTTGCGCCCTTCACTGCAATGCGGTGGATGTCTGCGCTCTAATGTGCTCTAGTACATTCTGCTTGTGTCTGCAGAGGCCAGCTATAGTGGTCTCGTAGTGTCAGGTTGAGTTACACTACGCTTTGGTATGTCACGTATGGCTGGGTTAGGATAGGCTACTTCGTCTTTTGTGCCATTCGCGGCTACTCGGTTGATTTCTGCGCTCCAATGGGCTCTAATATGCTCTGCTAGGCTCTGGGAGACCAACAATATTGGTCTCCCCACTATATGTTGAGTTACATTATGTTTGGATATATTAGGTGAGGACACGTTCTGTCAGGATATGTTCGACTGTTGTGCTATACTCTGCAATGCGGTGGATTTCTGCGCTCTGTTGTGCTGGAGTATATTCTGCTCGTCGCTGGGGTGGCCAGCAGTAGTTGGCTTGGCACGATAGGTTTAGGTATGTTACGTTTGTACATGTCACGTTGGCTGGGTTAGAATACGCTACATAGATTTTTGCAAATTACACTGCTATTCGCTGGATTTCTGTGATCTGCTGTGCTCTACTGTATTCTGCTGTGCTCCGGGGAGGCCAGGAGCAGTGGTCTCGGCACGTCAGGTTTAGATGTACTTCGTTCGGATATGTTACGTTTGGGAGGATACGATATGCTAGTTTAGACTTTTGTGCTTTACACACCTATCCGCGGATTTCTGCGCACTACTCTGTTCTAATATTTTCTGCTTGGGACTATGGAGGCCAGCAATCGTGGTCTCGGCAGGTTAGGTTGAGTTAGTTCACTTTCGGCTAGGTTAGGCTAGGCTAAGGTCGTCCAAGTTAACCTAGAATTTTGTGCTGTACACTCCTATTCGGGTACTCCTCCGCGATACTGTGATGCACTGTATTATGCTCAGCTCTGTGAATGACAGCAATATTGGTCTCGGCAAGGTAATTTCAGTTATGTTACGTTTGGTCAGTTTAGGTTATGTTACATTCGGTCAGGGTACCTTCGACTTTCGTGTCGTACACGGTAGCGCGGACGATTTCAGCGCTCGACTGCGCTCTACTACAATGTGCATGACTCTGGGGAGGGCAGCAATAGCGGTCTCGGCACGTCAGGCTGTGTTAGGCTATGCTTGGTTGTGTTCTGTTGCTTTGGGTTAGGTTTGGGTGGCTTTGACTTTTCTAAATACAATGCGATTCTATGGATTTCTGCGTTCTGCTCTCCACTAGTGTGTTCTGCTCGGTTCCCGGCATGACAGCTATAGTGGTCGCGACACGATAGATTGTGTTTGGATACGTTTGGTTATGTTACAATCGGTTAGGTTTGGAGCGGATAGCACTGACCTTAGTGCTACAGTCTGCTATTGGGCGGATTTCTGTGCCATACAGTGCTCTAATAGTTTTAGCTTGGCTCTGGCAAGGCCAGCAATGGCGGTTCGGCACGTTATGTTGAGCCATGTTACGTTCAGATACGTTGGGTAATGCAAATTTAGGTCAGGTTAGCTTCAACTTTCGTGCTGTGCACTGCCATATGGTGGATTCGTGCGCTCTGCTGTGCTCTAGAGGGTGCTCCTGGGCTCTGCGGTGTGCAGCAATAGGGGTCTCGGAACGTTAGTCTGAGTAATGCTATGCTTGGCTATGTCCTGTTGGCTGGGGTTAGGTTTGGTTTGATTTGACTTTTCTAATATCTACTGCGATTCTACGGATTTCTGTATTCTACTCCCCACTAGTGTGTTCTCCTTGGCTCTTGGAGGTCAGTAATAGTAAACGCGTCACGATAGGATGAATTATGCTACGTTTGGTTGTGTCACGATTGGTTATGTTACGGGTGATAGCTTTGACTTTAGTGACACAGTCTGCCACTAGGGAGATGTCTGCGCACTACAGTGCTCTAATACTTACAGCTTGACTCCGCGAAGCCCAGCAATGGTTGTCTCTTCACGTTGGGTTGATCTGTGCTACGTTCCATTAGGTTGGGTTAGGCAAAGTTTGGTTATAGTAGCTTTAACCTTCGCGCTGTACACTGCTATATGATGGATGTGTGCGCTGTACCCTGCTCTAGTGTATCCTGCTACGCTCTGCGGGGGGCAGAAGTATCGATCTCGGCACGATATGTTACGTTACGCTATGTTTGGTTACGCCATGTTGGATTGGGTTACGTTTGAGTAGCCCTTACTTTTCGGATATACACTGCGATTCTAGGGACTTCTGCGTTCTACTCTCCACTAATGTGCTCTGCTTGGGCCTGGGGAGGCCAGCCATAGCGGTCGCGGCGCGTTACGATGAATCTGGCTATTTTCGGTTATGTCGGATGAGCATACGTTTTGTAACGTTAGCTTTAACTTTTGTGCCGTACACTGCGATTCGTTGAATTTCTGCACTCTGCTTCGCTCCAGTATGTCCTGCTTTGCTCAGGGGTGGGATGCAATTGCGGTCTCGGCACGTTAGGGTGAGTTATGTTATGTTCGGCTACGTTCCGTTTGTTTCGGTTAAGTTTGGGCAGTTTTGACATTTCCGATGTACATTGCGATTCTATGGATTTCAACGTTCTACTCTCCACTAATGTGTTCCGCTTGGATCTGCGGAGAACAGCGGTAGGGTTCGCGGCACGTTAGGTTAAGTCAGGTTACGTACGGTTTTGTTATGGCTAGTTGTGTTAGGAGATGATAGCATTGACATTACTGCTACAGTCCGCTATTAGGTGCATTTCTGCGCCATACCACGCTCCAACGCTTTCTGCTGGTCTCTGGGAAGGAGAGCAATAGTGGTCTCAGCTCGTTACGCTGAGTCAGGTTACATTCGGTTAGGTTGGTCTAGGGTAAGTTTGGTTAGGGTAGCTTTAACTTTGGTGCTGTACACGGCCATTCGGTGGCCTTCTGCGATCTACTGTGCTCTAGCTCGTCCTGCTGGGCTCTGGGGAGGGAAGCAATAGCTGCCTTGGCACGTTTGGTTGAGTCAGGCTATGTTTGGGTGTGTCCAGTTTGTCTGTGTTATGTTCGTGTAGCTATGACTTTTCCGATATACACTGCGATTCTACCAATTACTATGATCTACTCTCCACCAATGTGTTCTGCTCGGCTCTGGGGAGGCCAGCAGTAGCGGCCGCAGCGAGTTTGGTTGTTTTATGTTGCGCTTGGTTATGTTACCATTGGTTCCGTTTGGAGAGGGTAGCTTTGACCTTAATGCTATAGCCTGCTATAAGGTGGTTTTCTGCACCCTACCGTGCTATAATGTCTTCAGCTTGGTTCTGTGAAGGGCACCAACAGTGGCCTCGGCACGTTAAGTTGAGTTAGGCTACGTTGGGTACTGCCCTGCTTGTTTGGGTTAGGCTTGGGTAGCTTTGACTTCTCTGATATGCACTGCGATTCTATGGATTTCTCAGTTCTGCTCCCCACTAATGTGTTTTTCTTGGCTTTGGGAAGGACAGAAATAGTTGTCGCGGTACTTTATGTAGAGCTACGTTAGGTTCCGTTATGTTACGATAGGTTAGGTTATGAGAGGATAGCTTTGACTTTAGGGCTATGGTCTGCTACTACGTAGATTCTTGCTCCCTAGAGCGCTCTAATATTTATAGTGGTCTCTGCACGTTGCGATTAGTCGGGTTACATCCGCTTATGTTCCGTTAGGATATGTTTGGCTAAGGTACCTGTAACTTCTGTGCTCTGCACTGCTATGCGGAGGACTTCTGCTATCTGCTGGGCTCTAGTCTGTCCTGCTTGGATCTGGGGATGGCAGCAGTAGCGTTTTCGGCACGTTCGGTTAAGTTAGGCCATGTTCGGCTACGTTATGTTTGTGTGGGTTAGGCTTTCGTATATTTGACTTTCCTGGTATACACTGCGATATTATGGATCTCTGCGTTCTGCTCACCTCTAATATGTTCTGCTTGATTCTACGGAGAACAGCCATTATGGACGCGGTACGTTAGCTTGAGACAGGTTACGTTTGGCCATGTTACGATTGGTTAGGCTAGGAGAGTATATATTTGACTTTATTGCTATAGTCTGATATCAGGTGGATTTCTGTATCCTTCAGTTCTCTATGTTCTCAGCTTGGCACTCGGAGGGCCCGCAATCGTTGTCTCGGCACGATATTTTATGCTGGGTTACGTTCGGGTATGTTGGGTTAGGCTAACTTTGGTTATAATAGTACTAACTTTTGTGCCGCATACTGCCATTCGTTGAATTTCAGCGCTCTACTGTTCCCTAGTATGTCCTGCTTGGCTCTGCGTGTGGAAGGAATGGCGGTTTCTGCGCGTTAGGTTGAGTTAGGCTATGCTTGGATACGTTCTTTTGGCTTGGGTTAGGCTTAGGTTGCTTTGAAATATCTGATATACACTGCGATCGTATGGATTCCTGCGTTCCTCTTTTCACAAGTGTGTTCTGCTTGCCTCTGAAGAGGCCAGCAATAGTGGCCTCGGCAAGTTATGTTGAGACACGTACCGTTCGGTTAGGTTGTGTCAGGATAAGTTCGGCTAGGATAGCATTAAATTTTGTGCTGTGCACAGTGTTTCCGTGGATTCCTGCGCCATTCTGTGCCCTAGTATATCCTTCTTAGATCTGTGGGGGCAGCAACATTGGTTTCTCCACGATAGGTTGAGTTAGGCTATGTTTGGATACAACCTGATGTTCTGGATTAGGTTTGGGTAGCTATGACTTTTGTGATATACACTGCGATTCCATGGATTTCTGCGTCATATTCTCCACGAGTGCGCTCTGCTCGTCTCTCGGGTGGCCAGCGATAGTGGTCGATGCACGTTAGGTTGAGTTAGGTTACGTCTGGTTGTGTTACGATTGGTTATGTTAGGAGAGTATAGCTTCGACTTTAGTTCTATAGTGTGATACTTGGAGGATTCTTGCGCCCCACTGTGCTCCAATATATTCAGCTTGGCTATGGGAACGCGTCCAATAGTGGTCACGGCTCGTTATGTTGTGTCAGATTACGTCCGCTTGTGTTCCGTTAGGCTATGTTATGTTACCATTGCGATCCACGCTGCTATTCGGTGAGATTCTGTGCTTTACTGTGCTGTCATATGTCCTGCATAACTCTGGGGATGGCAGGAATAGCTGTTTCCGTGCGTTAGGTTGAGTTATGCTATGTTTGGTTATGTCCAGTTGGTTTGCGTTTGGCCTGTGTAGCTTTGACTTTTCTAATATATACTGCGGTTCTATGGATTTCCCCGTTCTACTGTCCACTAATGTGTTCAGCATGTCTCTGAGAAGGACAGCAATAGTGGTCTCTGCACGTAACACTGGATCACGTTACGTTCGGTTAGATGGGTTACGCTAAGTTTGGTGTTTATTGCTTTGACTTTTGTGCAGTTCACTGCTGTTCGGTTGATTTCTGTGCTTTTCTGTGTTCTAGTACGCCCAGCTTGGCTCTGGTGATGGCAGCAATAGCCGTATCGGAAGGTTGGGTTTAGTTAGGATATGTTTGGCTATGTTCTGTTTGTTTGTGTTAAGCTTGGGCTTCTTTGACCCATCTGATATGCACTGCGATTCTACGGATTTCTGCGTTCTACTCTCCACTAGTGTGATCTGCTTGGCTCCGGGGACGCCAGCAATAGCTCCCGGGGCCCGTTAGGTTGAGCTATGTTACTTTTGACTATGCTACGATATGATAGGTTAGGAGAGGGTAGTTTCTGCTTTAGTGCTAAAGTCTGCTATTAGGTGGATTTCTGGCCCAACAGAGCTCTAATTCCTTCAGCTTGGCTTTGAGAAGGTCAGCAATTGTTCTCTCGGTACGTTACGTTGAGTCACTTTACGTTCGGTTCGGCTAGATTAGGCTAAGTTTGGTTAGGATTGCTTTAACTTTTTTGCTATACACGGCAATTCGGTGGATTTCTGCCCTCCACATTGCTCTTGTATGTCCTGCTTGGCAATGGGGTGACTGGAAGTATCGTTCTCGGCTCGTTTAGCTGAGATAGTCTAAGTTAGTATATGTTCTGTTTGTTTGGGTTAGTCTCGGGTAACATTGACTTTTCTATTTTACACTGTGATTCTACGGACTTCTGCTATCTGCTCTCCTATAGTGTGTTCTGCTTGGCTCTGGGGATGCCAGCGATAGTGGTCGCGGCATGCTAGGTTGAGTTAGGCTACACTTCGGTATGTGACGATAGGTTAGGTTAATAGATGGCCCCTATGACTCCAGCGCCATAGTCTACCGTTAGATGGACTTCTGCGCTCTAGAGTGCTCTAATATTATCGGCTTTTCTCTGGGAAGGCCCCCAATAGTGGTGTCGGAACGCTATGCTGACACAGGTTAAGTCCTGTTAGGTTGGATTTGGCTAAATTTTGTTAGTATGGCTTTAACCTTTTGTGCTTCACACTGCTATTCGTTGGGCTTCTGCCATCCACCACGCTCTAGTATGTCCTGCTTGGCTCTGGGAATGGCAGCAATAGCGGCCTCGACACGTTAGTTTGAGTTAGGTAATATATGTCCATGCTCCGTTGGCTTGCGATGCTCTGTCCTTTCTGATATACATTACGATTCTATGGATTTCTGCTATCTGCTGTCCACTAGTGCGCTCCGCTTGGCTCTAGGGAGACCAGCAGTAGTGGTCGCGGAACGTTAGGTCGAGTTAGGTTACGCTCGGATATGTTAGGATTGGTTGGGATTGGGGAGAGTAGCTTTGACTTTAGCACTATAGTCTGCCATTATGTGGATTGCTGCACCCTACTGTTTTGTGATATTTTCATCTTGGCTCTGGGAAGGACAGCAATAGGGGTCTCTGCACGTTACGTTGAGTTACGTTACGTTCGGTTAGGATGGGTTAGGCTAAGTTTGGTTAGGACTGCCTTATCCATTGCGCTGTGCACTGCATTTCGGTGTATTTCTGCGCTCTTCTGTGCTCTAGTACGTCCAGCTTTGCTCTGGGGATGGCAGCAATAGCCGTCTCGGCACGTTAGGTTTAGTTATGCTATGTTTGGCAACGTTCTGTGGGTTTTAGTTACGTTTGGGTAGCTTTGTCTCTTCTGATATACTTTTCTGATATCCGATACTATGGATTTCTGCATTCTACTCTCCACTAGCTTGATCTGCTCCGCTCTGTGTAGGCCAGCAATTGTGGTCGCGGCGCGTTTGGTTGTGTTAGGTTACGTTCGTATATGTTAAGGTTGGTTAAGTTAGGAGAGGATAGCCGTGACCTTCGCGCTATAGTCTGCTGTTAGGTCGATTTCTGCACCCTACAGTGCTCTAACATTGTCAGCATGGCTATGGGAAAGCCATGAATAGTGGTCTCGGCACGATATGTTTAGTCAAGTTACGTTCGCTTATGTTGGGTCAGGCCATGTCGGGCAGGGATAGCTTTATCTTTTGTGCAGTGCTCTGCTATTCATTGGATTTCTGCGCTTTGCTGTGCTCTAGTATGTCCTGCTTGTTTGTGGGGGGGGGGGTGGGGGGGGGTGCAGCAATAGCGGTTTCGACACGTTACGTTGAGTTAGGATATGTTCGGTTATGACCTTTAATTTGGTTAGGAGAGGATAGCTTTGACTTTGGTGCTATAATCCGCTATTCTGTGGATGCCAGCGCCCTAGAGTGCTCTAATATTTTCAGCTTGGCCCTGGGAAGGACAGCAATAGTGGTCTCTGCGCGCTACACTTTGACATGTTTATGCTGTTCACTGCTGTTCGGAGGACTTCTGTGCTGTGCTGCCCTCTAGCGTGACCTGCTTGGCACAGCAGACGGTAGCAATAGGAGTCTCGGCGCATTATGTTGTGTTAGGCAAGGTTTTGTTGTGCCCTCGTGGTTCGGGTTAGGGTTGGGTAGCTTCGAGCTTTCTGATATACACTGCGATTCTACGGATTTCTGCATTCTACTCTCCACTAATGTGCTCTGCTTGGCTCTGGGGAGGCCAGCAATAGTGGCCGCGGGGCGTTAGGCTGAAGTGTGCTACGTTTGGATATGGTACGATTGGTTACGTTAGGAGGGTGTAGCTTCAGCTTTAGTGCTTTGCTCTGCTGTGAGGTGAATTTCTGCGCCCTAGAGTGCGCTAACATTTTCAGCTTGGCTCTGGGAACGACAGCAATAGTGGTCCCGGCACGTTAGTTCGAGTTATGTTACGTTTGGTTATGTTGAAGTTTGTCAGGTTAGTAGAAGATTGGTCTGACTTTAGTGCTATAGCCTGCTATTAGTTGTATTTTTGCGCACTACAGTGCTCTAGCATGTTCAGCTTGGCTCTGGGAAGGTCGGTAATAGTGGTCTCGGCACGTTATATTCAGCGAGGTTACGTCCGTTTACGTCGGATTAGGCTAAGTTTGGTTAGGGTAGCCTTAACTTTTGTGCCGTACACTGCTATTCGGTTTATTTCTGCGCTCTTCTGTGCTGTAGCAAGTCCTGCTTCGCTCTGGGGACGGCAGCAATAGCGGTCTCTGCAAGTTAGGTTGAGTTAGGCTATGTTTGGTTATGTTCTGTTGGTTTGGGCTAGGCTTGCGTAGCATTGACTTTTCTGTTATACACTGCGACTTCATGGATTTCTGCGTTCTGCTCTCCATTATTGTGTCTCTGCGTTGGTCTGTGGAGGCCAGCGATAGTGGTCGCGGCGCGTTAGCTTTAGTTAAGTTACGTTTGGTTAGATTAGGAGAGGGTAGGCCTGACTACAGCGCTATGGTCTGCCATTAGGCATCTCTGCGACCAACAGTGCTCTGATATGTTTGCATTGGCTCCGGTAATGCCAGCAATTGTGGTCCTCGCACGTTACGTTGTGTCACGTTACGTTCGGTTATGTTAGGCTAGGCTATGTTTGGTTAGGTTGGATATACCTTTTGTGCTGTGCAGTGCTATTCGGAGGACTTCTGCGCTGTGCTGTGCTCTAGTATGTTCTGCGTGGCTCTGGGGCGCAGCAATGGCGGTCTAGGCTCGTTACGTTGAGTCAGGTTAAGTACGGTTAGGCTGGGTTAGGCTAAGTTTAGTTAGTGTGGCTGTAACCTTTGTGCTTTACACTGCTATTCGTTGGATTTCTGCGCTCTACTCTGCTCTAGTATGTCCAGCTTCGCTGTGGGGAGTGCAGCAATAGCCGTATCGTCACTTTAGGTTGAGTTAGGCTATGTTTGGTTATGTTCTGATGGTTTGGGTTTGGTTTGGGTTAGGTTTGGGTAGCTTGGACTTTTCTGATATACACTGCGATTCTACGGATTTCTGTATTCTACACACCACTAGTATGTTCTGATTGGCTCTGGGTAGGCCAGCAATAGTGCTCGCGGTACGGTGGGTTGAGTTGGGCTCTGTTTGGTTCTCTTATGTTCGTTTTTGTTGGGATTGGGTGGCTATGACTTTCTCGATGTATACTGCGATTCTATGGATTATTGCGTTCTACACTCGGCTAATGTGTTCTGCATGTCTCCGGGGAGGCCAGCAGCTGTAGTTGCGGCACGTTAGTTTGAGTTTGGTCTCGTTTTGGTGTGTTACGGTTGGTTATGTCAAGAGAGGGCAACTTTGACCTTAGTGCCATAGTTGCTATTAGGTGAATTTCTGCGCCATACAGCCCTCTAGTATTCACAGCTTGGCTCTGGGAAGGACAGCAATAGTGGTCACTGCTCGTTACGATGGGTCACGTTCGTCCGGTTTTTTTCGGTTAGGCTAAGTTTGGTCAGGATATCTTCAAATTTTTGTGCCCTACACTGTCATCCGGCGGATTTCTGCGCTCTACTGTGCGCTAGTATGTCCTGCTTGGCACTGGGGAGGACAGCAATGTTATTCTCGGCACGCTAGATTGAGTTAGGTTACGTTTGGCTATGTTACGGTTGATTAGGTTCGCAGTGGGTAGCTTTGACTTCAGTGACACAGTCTACTATCAGGTGGATTTCTGCGCCCTGCAGTGCTCAAATATTTTCCGCCAGGCTCTGGGAAGAACAGTAATAGTGGTCTCGGCACGCCGCGTTGAGTCAGGTTACGTTCGGTTAGTTTCGGTTTGTCAAAGTTTGGTTATGGTAACTTTAACTTTTTTGCTGTACACTGCTATTTGGTGAACTTCTGTGCTCTACTGTGCTCTAGTATGTCCTGTATAGCTCTGGGGAAGCCAGGAATAGCTGCCTCCGCGCGTTAGTTTGAGTTAGGCTATGTATGGTTATGTCCAGTTGGTTTGGGTTTGGCTTGTGTAGCTTTTCCTTTTCTGATATATACTGTGGTTCTATGGATTTCCCTGTTCTACTGTCCACTAATGTGTTCTGCTTGGCTCTGGGGTGGCCAGCAACAGTGGTCGCAGCACGTTTGGTTTAGTTATGTTACGATTGGTTAGCTTAGGGGAGAATAACTTTGACCTTAGTGAAATAGTCTGCTATTAGGTGGATTTCTGCGCGCTGCAGTGCTCTAATATTTTCAACTTGGATCTGTGATTGCCAGTAATGGCGGTTTCGACACGTTACGTTGAGTTAGGATATGTTTGGTTATGTCCTTTAATTTGGTTAGGGCAGGATAGCTTTGACTTTGGCGCTATAATCCGCTATTCGGTGGATGCCTGCGCCCTAGAGTGCTCTAATATTTTCAGCTTGGCCCTGGGAGGGACAGCAATAGTGGTCTCGGCACGTTATGTTCAGTCATGTTGCGTACGGTTAGGTTGGGTTAGACTAAGCTGTGTTAGGGTAGCTTTAATTTTTTATCGGCAAGATAGTTTGTGTGAGGCTATGTTTGTTTATGTTCCGTTGGTTTGTGTTAGGTTTCCTTAGCCTTGACTTTTCTGGTATTTACTGTGATTCCACGTACTTCTGCATTCTACTCTCCAATAGTGTGTTCTGCTCGGCTTTGGGGAGGCCAGCGATAGTGGTCGCGGCATGCTAGGTTGAGTTAGGTTACGCTTCGGTATGTGACGATAGGATGGGTTAAGAGACGGCAGATATGTCTTCGGCGCTATTGT
Source organism: Eufriesea mexicana (assembly GCF_001483705.2). Classification (NCBI taxonomy): domain Eukaryota; kingdom Metazoa; phylum Arthropoda; class Insecta; order Hymenoptera; family Apidae; genus Eufriesea; species Eufriesea mexicana. The sequence continues at coordinate 312,541 of NW_016921709.1, read as the reverse complement.
CTGCTATTAAGTGGATTTCTGCGATCTGCAGTGCTCTAATATTATCGGCTTTGATGTGGGTAGTCCCCTAATGGTGGCGTCGGATCGTCACGTTGTCATAGGTTACGTCCTGTTAGGCTGGGTTAGGCTAAGATTGGTTGGTATAGCTCTAACCTTTGTGCTTTACACTGCGATTCTATGGATTTCTGCACTCTATTCTCCACTATCGTGTTTTGCTTGGCTCTGGGAAGGCCAGCAATAGCGGTCTCGGCACCTTATTTTGAGTCAGTATTCGTCCGGTTATGCTGGGTAAGGCTAAGTTTGGTTTGGATAGATTTGCCACTTGTGCTGTACACTGCGGTTCGGACGACTTCTGCGCTCTACAGTGCTCTAGCGTGCCATGCTGGGTTCCGGGCACGGAGGAGCAGCAATAGCTGTTCCGGCAGCTTGGAATGGGTTGGGGTATGTTTGAATGTGTTCTTTTGGTTTGGGTTAGGCTTATGTTGCTTCGACTTTTCTGATATACAGTGCGATTCTATGGACTTCTGCGATCTGCTCTCCACTAACGTGTTCCGCTTGGCTCTGGGGAGGCCAGCTATGGTGCTCGCAGCATGTTAGACTAAGTTAGGTTACGCTTGACTATGTTACTATTGGTATGGTTAGGGGAGAATAGCATTGACTTTAGTGCCATCGTCCGCTATTAGGTGGATGCCTGCTCCCTCCAGTGCTCTAATATTACCAGCTTGGCTATGGTAAGGCCAGCAGTAGCGGTCTCGGCACGTTACGTCGAGTCACGTTACGTTCTGTTAGGTTGGGTTAGGCTAAGTTTGGATAGGACTGTTTAACTTTTGTGCTGTACACTGCTCTTCGGTGGATTTGTGCGCTCTATTGAGCTCTAGTATGCCGTGCTTGGCACTGAGGAAGGCATTAATGGCCGTCGCGTCACGTTAGGTTCAGTTTGGCCAGGGTTTGCCTATGTTCTGACGGCTTGGGTTATGTTTGGGAAGCTATGACCATTCGGATACACAATGCGATTCTACGGATCTCTGCATCCTACTCTCAACTAGTGTGCTCTGCTTGGCTCTAGGGAGACCAGCAGTAGTGGTCGCGGCACTTTAGGTCGAGTTATGTTACTTTCGGATATGTTATTATTGGTTAGTATAGGAGAGAGTAGCTTTGACTTTAACGCTATAGTCTGCTATTAGGTGGATTTCTGCACCCTACAGTGTTGTGACGTCTTCAGCTTGACTCTGGGAAGGACAGCAATAGGGGTCTCTGCACGTTACGTTGAGTTACGTTACGTTCGGTTAGGTTGGGTTAGGCTAAGTTTGGTAAGGATTCCTTTATCCTTTGCGCCGTGCACTGTGCTTTGGCGTATTGCTGTTCTCTTATATGCTCTAGTACGTCCAGCTTGCCTCTGGGGATGGCAGCAATAGCCGTCTCGGCACGCTAGGTTTAGACAGGCTATGTGTGGCTATGTTCTGTTAGTTTCGGTTACGTTTGGGTAGCCTTGACTCTCCAGATATACACTGCGATTATACGGATTTCTGCTTTCTACTCTCCACTAGTGTGTTCTGCTTGGCACTGTGGATGACAGGGGTAGTGCTAGCGGCACGATAGGTTGAGCTACGTTACGCTTGGTTATGTAACGATTGGTTAGGTTAGGAGAGAAAAGATTCGACTTTAGCGATATAGTCTGCTATTAGGTGAATTTCTGCGCCCTACAGGGCTCTATAATTTTCAGCTTGGCTCTGAGAAGTCCAGAAATCGTGGTCTCGGGTCATTATATTGAGGCTGGTAACGTTTGGTTATGCTGGGTTAGGCTAAGCTTGGTAAGGATAGCTTTCACTTTTGTGCAGTACACTGCCATTCGGTGGGGTTCTGCGCACAACTGTGCTGTAGTATGCCCTTCTTGGCACTCTGGATAGCAGCAATATCCGTCTCGGCACGTTTGGTTGTGGTAGGATATGTTTGGCTATGATCTGTTTGATTGGGTAAGGTTTGGGTAGCTCTTACTTTTCTGATATGGACGGCGATTCTATGGATTTCTGCGATCCACCCTCCACTAACGTGTTCTGCTTGGCTCTGGAGGGGCCAGCAACAGTGGTCGCGGCGCCTTAGGTTGAGTCAGGGTACATTTGTTTTTGTTACAATTAGCAAAGTTAGGAGAGGATAGCTTGGAATTTTGTGCTGTTGTCTGTTATTAGGTGGATTTCTGTGCCATGCAGTGCTTTAACATTATCAGCTTGGCTATGGGAACGTCAGCAATAGTCGTCTCTTCACGTTATGTTTCGTCAGGTTACGCTCGGTTCGGTTGGGTTAGGCTTAGTTTGGTCAGGATAGGTTCATCTTTTGTGCTGTACGCTGCCATTAGGTGGATATCTGCGCCCAACTGTGCTATTGTATGTCCTGCTTTTCACTGCGGGGGGCAGCAATGGCGATCTCGGAACGTTAGGTTGAGGTAGGCTATGTTCGTTTCTGACATTTTGGTTTACGTTAGGTTTGGGTAGCTACGACTCTTCTGATATACTCCCTGATCCTACGGATTTCTGCATTCTACTCTCCTTTAGTGCGTTCTGCTTGGCTCTGGTGATGCCACCAATAGTGGTCGCGGCTCGTTAGGTTGAGTTACGTTCCGTCCTGGTACGTTAAGGTTGGTTAGGTTAGGAGAGCATAGCTTGACTTTAGTGCTATAGTCTGCTATTAGGTGGGTTCCTGCGACCTACATTGCACTCACATTTTCAGCTTCGCTTTGGGATTGCCAGCAATAGCGTTCTCGGTATGCTATGTTGTGTCAGGTTACGTTAGGCTAAGTTTGGTTAGGATAGCTTTAACTATTGCGTTGCACGCGGCTATCTGGTGCACTTCTGGGCTCTACTGTGCTCTAGTACGGCATGCTTGGTTCTGATGATGGCAACAATAGCTGTCTCGGCGCTTTTCTTTGATTTATGCTATGTTTCTTTATGTTCTGTTAGTTTGGGTTTGGAATGGGTAGCTCTTACTTTTCTGATATATACTGCGGTTCTATGGATTTCCCTGTTCTACTGTCCACTAATATGTTCTGCTTGGCTCTGGGCATCCCGGAGATAGTGATCTCGACACGTTAGGTTTTGTTATCTTACGTTTGGTTAGGTTCGGTTATGTCAAGCTCGGTCAGGTTATATTTGACTTTCGTGCTATACACTGCTATTCGGTGGATTTCTGCACTCGACTGTGCTCTACTATATCCTGCTTTTCCACGGGGGATGCCAGCAATAGTCGCGGCACGTTATCCTGAGATAGGCGATGTGTTATTAGTTTACGTTTGGCTACGTTCTTTTTGGATGTCATCGACTTCCGAGCTATACACTATTTTCCGGCGGGTTCCAGTTGTCTACTGTGCACTAGTGTATTCTGCTTAGCTGTGTAGTGCCCGGCAGCGGTGGCCGCGGCTCGCTCTGTTGAGTTACGCTTCGATAGGTTACGTTACGTTAGGTTAGTATATCTTCGAACTTTGTGCTATTCAGTACAATGCGGTGGATTTTTGCGCACAACTGCCCCTAGTACATTCGGCTTGTCTGTGTGAAGGTCAGCAATAGTGGTCGCGGCCAGTTAGTTTGTGTTACGTTACGTTCTGTTATGTTACGTTTGTCTATGTTAGGATAGGCTACTTCGACCTTTGTGCTATACATTGCTATTCGGTGGATTTCTGCTCTCTAATACGCTCTAATATGCTCTGCTTGTCTCCACGAAGGCCGTCAATAGCGGTCGCCCTACGTTATATTGAATTATGCTACGTTTCGGTAGGTCAGGTTACGCCAGGTTAGGTTAGGGTATCCTCGTATTTTGTGTTATACACCGCTATTCGGTGAATTTCTGCGCTCTACATTGATCTACTATACTCTTCTCGACTCTGGGGTGGCGAGCAGTAGCGGCCGCGGCACGTTCCTTTGAGGTAGTGTACATTTGGTTAGGTTATGTAAGCTTGGGCTAGGCATAGTTGCATATGACTTTTGTGCTGTACACTGCCGTTCCATGGACTTCTGCGCTCTGCTATCCTCTAGTAAGTTCTGCCCGATTCTGTGGAGGCCAGCAATAGTGATAGGAGCACGTTAGGTTGAGTTATGTTACGTTTGGTTATGCTAAGGTTGGATATGTTAGGACAGGGTATCTTTGACATTTGTGCTATATGCTGCTATTGAACGGACTTCGGCACACCAGTGTGATCTAGTAAGCTCTGCCTCTCTCTGTGGTGTCCAGTAATAGCGGTCTCGGCACGTTAGGTGTAGTTAAGTTTCGTTTCGTTAGGTTAGATTAGGAAGGCACTGTTAGGGTCCCTCTGTCTTTTGCACTATACACTGCTATTTAGTGGAGCTACTGCACGCAGCTCGACTACGGTGACGCGAGCAATAGAGGTCGTGGCACGTCAGGTCGAGTTACGTTACGTTTGGTTAGGTTGAGTTGCGTTAAGTTAGCTTAGTAAGGTTTTGACTTTCGTGCTATACACTGCCATCAGGATGATTTCTGTGTTCTATTGTACACAACCACATGAGGCTTGGCTCCGGGGAGGCCAGGAGTAGTGGTCGGGGCACGTCAAGTTGAGCTATGCTTCGCTTTGTAGGTTATGTTATGTCAGGTTAGATTAGGGCATCGTCGACTTTTGTGCTCTGCACTGCTATTCGTTCGATTTCTACGCCCTACGTTGCGCTAACGTGCTCTGCTCCACTCCGGGGAGCCCAGTACTAGCGGTCTCGGTACGTTGTGTTTGGTCAGGCTACGTTTGGTTACGCTACCTTTGCTTGTGTTAGGTTTGGATAGATATGACTTTCGTGGTACACACTGATATTCGGTGGACCTCTAGGCTCTACTATGCTCTTCTATATTCTACCTGGTCATGGGGAGTCCAGCAATTGTGTTCGCGGCAGGTCATGTTGAGTTAGGCCATGTTAGGCTAAGTTGTGTTGGTTTGGCTTAGGCATGTGTTGCTTAGATTTCTCCGATGTGCACTGCGATTCTATGTATTTCTGCAGTCTGCCATCCACTAATACGTTCTGCTTGGCTCTGGGGATGCCGGCAATCGTGGTCGCGGCACGACAGGTTGAGTTAAGCTACGTTTGACCATGTCAGGTTAGGTTAAGTTTGGTGCTGGTAGCTTTGACTTCCGTTCTATGCACTGTAACTCGGGTTTCTGTTATTTACTGTCTTACACTGCATTCTGCTTGGCTCTGGTGTGGCAAGTGGCAGTGGTCGCTCCGCGTTGTGTTGAGATATGCTACGATTGGTTAGGTTAGGTGAGGTCATGTTATGCCATGATATCTAAGGCTTTTGTGCTATTCCCTGGAACGCAGTGGGTATCTGTGCTCTACTGTGCCTTAGTAATATCTGCGAGAATCTGGGGAGACCGGCAATAGTTGTCAGGGTACGTTCGGTTTTGCTAACGTTGGATGTGTTAGGACAGAATAGCTTTGACTCTTGTGCTATACACTGCTCTTCGGAGGACTTCTGCTGCCCAGTGTGCTCTAGTATGTTCTGCTTGCCTCTGGGGTGGCCAGCAAAAGTGGCGTCGACACGATAGGCTGAGCTAAGCTGCGTTCGGGTGTGTTACGTTTGGTGAGGTCAGGATATGGTAGTCCAGTCTTTTGGGCTATACACTGTTATCCGCGGATTATTGCACTCCACTGTGTTCCAGCATCTTCTGCTCGGCTCTGGAGGGGCCATCGCTAGCGATCTCGGCTCGTTGGTTTATGTTAGGTTACCTTTCGTTAAGTTAGGATAGGACACGTTTGGATAGGACATCTTCGATTTTTATGCTATTCACTGCAATGCGGTGGGTTTCTGCGCACTGCTGTGCTCTAGTACATTCTGCTTGCCTTTGTGGAGGCCAGCAATCGTGGCCTCGTTAAGTTAGGTCGAGTTAGGTTATGTTCGGCTATGTTGCGTTTGGCTATATTGGGATAGGAGACTTTGTCTTTTGTGCTATACACCGCTATTCGGTGGGTTTCTGCTCTCTAGATTACTTTGCTATACCCTTCTCGACTCTGGGGAGGCGAGCAATAGTGGCCGTGGCACGTTATTTTGGGTTAGGTCATGTTTGGTTGGGAAAGGTTATGCAATGTTTGGTTAGTGTAGCTATAACATTCGCGCTGTACAATATAATTTGGTGTACCTGAGCCACCTACTGTGCTCTACTACCTTCTGCTTGGCTACGGGGAGACCAGAAGCAGTGGTAGCTGCACGTTATATTGTGTAATGCTGCGTTTAGTTTGGTTAGTATGGGTCCGATTATGCCAGGACATCTACGGATTTTGTGCTGTTTACTCCAATGCGGTCGATTCCTGCGTTCTACTGTGTTCTAATGTGCTCTGCTTGGCTCCGGGAGGCCAGCTGTGTTTGTCTCGTCACGCTAGGTTGAGTTATGCTACGTTTGGTTAGGTTAGGTTATGCCATGTTTGGTTAAGGTTTCCTCGACTTTTGAGCTATACGCTGCTATTCTGTGGATTCCTGCACTCAGCATTTCTCTACTATACTCTGCTGGACTCCGGGGAGGTGATGAGTAGTGCTCGTGGAACGCTACGTTGAGTTATGCTACGTGTGGTTAATTTAGGTTAGGCTATGCTTGGTCAGAGAAGCTATGACTTTCGTGCTATACCCTGTTATTTGGTGGATTTATGTGATCTACTGTGCTCTGCTACATTTTGCTCGGCTATGCGGAGGACAGCAACAGCGGTCTCGGCACGTTAGGTTGAGCTATGCTACTTTCGGTTGTGTTACGTTTGGGAGGTTAAGGTAGGATTGTTGAGACTTTTGAGCTATACACTCCTATCGGCGGATTTCTGCGCTCTACTGCGGTCTAACATTTCCCGCTTGGGTACGTGGAGGCCAGCGATAGTTGTCGCGGCACGTAAGGTTGTGTTGGGCTACGCTTGGTTAGGTTAGGAGGGCTAAATCTCGGTCAGTGTAACTTTGACTTTCGCGCCGTACACTGCTATTCGTAGTATTTCTGTGCAATGCTGTACTCTACTATATTATGCTTAGCCCTGGGAATGCCAGAAATATTGACCTCGGCACGAAGTTAAGTTACGTGTCGTTAGTTTAGTTTGGGCTAATTTCGGTAACGATATCATTGACTTTCGTGTTATACACTGTTTTTCGGTGGGTTTCTGTGAGCGTCTGCGCTTTACTACACTCTGCTCGACTTTGGGGAAGCCAGCAATAGTGGCCGCGGAACGTTACGTTTAGGTAGGCTACGTTTGAATATGATAACATTGGATATATTAGGATAGGAGGGCTTTGACCTTTGTGGTATACACTGCTATTCGGTGGTCTTCTGCTCCCTACTGTGCTCTGGTATGTTCTTCTTGGCTCTGTGGCGGCCAGTAATAGTACACACGGCACGTCAGCTTGAGTTAGGTTTCGTTCCTTTGGGTTCGGTTAGCAAGGCTTTGTTAGGGTTTCGTCGAATTTTTTGCTATGTGCTGCTATTCGAATGACTTCCGCCCTCGACATTGCTCTACTATACTCCGCTCGACTCTGGGGACGCGAGCATTGGTGGCCTTGTCGCTTAACGTTGTGTTATGTAGCGTTTGGTTATGTTTGGTTAGGCTAAGTTTGGTTAGGATACCTTTGACTCTCGTGCCATACACTATCACTCGGTGGAATTCTGTGATCTACTGTGCTCCACTGCATTCTTATATATTCAAGGTGGGCCAGGTGCAGTGGTCGCGGGACGTTACGTTGATATATGCTACGCTTGGTTAGGGTAGGTTACGACAAATTAGGTTGGGATACCTTCGACTTTTGTGATATACATTGCAACACTATGGATTTCTACGCTCTGCTGTTCTGTAGTATATTCTGCCCGGCGCTGGGGAGGCCAGCAATAGTGGTCTCGGCACGTCAGGTTGTGTCAGGCTATGTTTGGCTGTGCTTTGTTGGTTTGGGCTAGGCTTACGTAGCTTTGACTTTTCTGGTATACTCTGCGATTCTATGGATTGCTGCGTTATACTCTCCACTAATGTGTTCTGGTTGGATCTGTGGAGGCCAGCTATATTGGTCGCGGCGTGTTGGGTTGTGCTAAGTTACGTTCGGTTATGTATCGATTGGATAGGTTTGGAGAGGACAGCTTTGACCTTAGTGCTATAGTGTGCTATTAGAGGGGTATTTGCGCCCTACAGAGCTCTAATGTGTTCAGTTTGGCTCTGGTAAGGCAAGCAACAGTGGACTCGGCACATTATTTTGTGTCAGGTTACGTTCGGTTATGCTGGGTTAGGACAAGTTTGGTTGGGATAGCTTTGACTTTTGTGCTCTACACCGTCCTTCGGTGGATTTCTGCTGTCTGCTGTGCTCTAGTATGTCCTGTTTGCCAGTGGTGCGGTCAGCAATAGCGGTCTCGTCGCGTTGGCTTTAGTTAAGCTACGTTTGGCTGTGTTCAGTTTGTTTGCGATAGGTTTGGATAACTTTGACGTTTTTGATGTACACTGCGTTTCTGTGGATTTCTGCGTTGTACTCTCCGCTAATGTGTTATGCTTCTCTCCTGGGAGGACAGCAATATTCCTGGCGACACATTAGGTTGGTTTCGGCTGCGTTTGGTTATCATAGCATCAACTATTGTGTTGTGCACCGCTATTCGGTGGATCTCTGCGCTCTACTGTGCTCTAGTATGCCCTGCTTTGCTCTGGGAATGTGAGAAATGGTGGTCTCGGCACGTTATGTTGGGTTAGGCTATGTTTGGTTATGTCCTATTCGTATGGGTTAGGCTTGGGTAGCATTGACTTTTCTGATATACACTGCGGGTAGTTGGATTTCTGCGTTCCACTCTCCACTAATGTGTTTTTCCTGGCTGCGGGAAGGCCAGCAGTAGTGGCCGCGGCACGTTAACTTTAGTTATGTTGCGTTTGTTTATGTTACGACAGGATAGATTACGAGAGGATAGCTTTGACCTTAGCGCTTCTATTAGGTGGACTACTGCGCCCCACAATACTCTATTATTTTGAGCTTGACACTGGGAACGCCAACAATAGTGGTCTCGGCACGTCATGTTGAGTCATGTTACGTTCGAATATGCTGGGTTAGTCTAAGCTTGGTTAGGATAGCTTTAACTTTTGTGCAGTACACTGTTATTATGTGGACCTCTGCGCTCTACTTTTCTCTAGTATGTCCTGGTTGGCTTTGGGATGGGCAGTAATAGCGGTCTCGACACGTTAGTTTGTTTCAGGCTGTGTTTCCGTATGTCCTGCTCCTTTGGTTTAGGTTTGGGTAGCTTCGAATTTCCTGATGTACACTGAGAATATGCGGGTTTCTGCGTTCTACTCTCCTCTAGCGTGTGCAGCTTGGCTCTGTGGAGGTCAGCGACAGTGCTCGCGGCACGATAGGTTGAGCTAGGTTACGCTTGGTTTTGTTACGATCGGTTAGGTTAGGAGGGGATTGCTTCGACTTCAGAGATATAGTGTGCTATTAGGTGGATTTCTGCGTCCTACAGTGCACTAATGCTGCAAGATTAGCTCTGGGAAGGCCAACAATAGTGGTCTGGCACGTTAGGGTGAGTCAGGTTACGTTCGGTTTGGTTCGGTTATGGTAAGTTTGGTTAGGATTGCTTTAACTTTTGTGCAATACACTGCAATTCTGAGGAGTTCTGCGCTCTGCGGTTCTCTAATATGTCCTGCTTGGCTCTGTGGAGGCCAGCAATAGTGGTCCCGCCACGTTAGGTTGTGTTAAGCTGTGTTTGGTAGTGTTCTTTTTGTTTGGGTTAGGCTTGGGCAGCATTGATTTCTCTGATGGACCCTGCGGTTCTTTAGATTTCTGCGTTCAACACTCCGCTGTTGTGTTTTTGTTGGCTCTGGCGAGGGCAGCGGTAGCGGTCGAGGCACGTTAGGTTCAGAGATGTTACGTTTGTATATGTTACGATTGGTTAGGTTAGGAGGGGGTAGCTTCGACTTTAAAACTATAGTCTGCTATTAGGTGGATATCTGCGCCCTACAGTGCTCTAATGTTTTCAGCTTGGATCTGGGAAGGACAATAATAGTGGTCTTTGCACGTTACGTTGTGTCAAGTTACGTCCGGTTTGCCAGAGTTATGCTAATTTTGGTTAGGGGAGCTTTACCTTTTATGCTGTACACTGCAATTCTGATGACTTCTGCGCTCTGCGGTTCACTGATATGTCCTGCTTGGTTCTGGGGAGGCCAGCAATAGTGATCGCGGCACGTTAGGTTGAGTTAGGCTAGGTTCCGTTATGTTACGATTGGTTAGGTTAGGGGCGGATTGCTTTGACTTTAGTGCTATAGTGTTCTATTACGTGGATTTATGCGCCCTACAGTTCTCTAATATTTTCAGCTTGGCTATGGGAAGGCCAGCAATAGTGGTCTGGGCACGTTAGGTTGTGTCAGGATGTGTATGGTTGTGTTCCCATGGTTTGGGTTAGGTTTGGGTTAGCTTTGACTTTTCAGACATACCCTACGTTTCCATTCATTTCTGCGATCTGCTCTCCACTAATGTGTTCTGCTTGGCTCTTGGGAGGCCAGCAATAGTGGTCGCGGCACGTTAGGTTGAGTTGGGTTTCGTTACGATATGCTACGTTTGGTTGGGTTAGGAGTGGATGGCGTTGAATTTAGTGCCATAGCCTGCTATTAGGTGGATTCCTGCGCCCTACAGTACCCTAATATTTTTTGCTTGGCTCCGGGAAGGCCATGAATAGTAGTCTCGTCACGATATGTCGAGACATAATACGTTCGGATGGGTCGGGATATGCTAAGTCTGGTGAGTATAGCTTTAACTTTTGTGGTGTACACTGATATTCGGCGGATTGCTGCGCACTACTGTGCTCTAGTATGTCCTGCTTGGCACTGGGGAGGGCAGCAATGGCCGTCTCGGCAAGTTAGGTTTAGCTAGGCTATGTTTGATTATGTTGTGTTGGTTTGGGTTATGATTGGGTAGCAATGACTTTTCTGATACCAAATGCGATTTTACGGATTTCTGCACTCTACTCTCTACTAGTGCCTTCTGCATGGCTTTGGGGGGCCAGCAATAGTGGTCGCGGTGCGTTAGTTTGTGTTAGGATACGTTTGTGTATGTTACGATTGGTTACGTTAGGAAAGGGCAGCTTTGCCATTAATGCAATGGTCTGCTATTATGTGGATTTCTGCGCCCTATGATGCTCTAATATTATCAGCCTGGCTCGGGAAAGGCCATAAATAGCGGTCTCGGCACGTTACGTTTAGGCAGGTTACGTCCGGTTAGGATGGGTTAGGCTAAGTTTGGCCAGGGTAACTTGAACTTTTGTTCTGTACACTGCTGCTCGGTGGATATCTGCGCTCTACTGAGCTCTAGTATATCCTGCTTGGCTCCGCGGAGGGCTGCAATGACCGTCTCGGCACGTTATGTTGAGTTTGGGTATATTTGGTTATGTTGTGTTGGTTTGGGTTAGGTTTGCGTAGCTTTGACTTTTCTGACGTACACTGCCATTCAACGGATCTCTGTATTTTACTCTGCACTAGTGTGTTCCGCTTGGCACTGAGGAGGCCGGCAATAGTGGGCGCCGCACGTTAGGTTGAGTTTGGCTACGTTTGGTTATGGTACGTTTGGTTTGGATATGAGAGGATAGCTTTGGCTTTACTGCTATAGTCCTCTGTTAGGTGGATTTCTGGGTTCAAGAGCGCTCTAATATTTTCAGCTTGTCTCTTCGAACGCAACCAATAGTGCTCTCGGCACGTTACGTTGAGTCACGTTCGGTTAGGTTTGGCCATGTTTGGTTATGATAATTTAACTTTTGTACTGTACACTACTGTTTGGTGGATTGCTGCGCACTACTGTGCTCTAGTATGTCCTGCTTGGCACTGGGGAGGGCAGCAATGGCCGTCTCGGCAGGTTAGGTTTAGCTAGGCTATGTTCGGGTATGTCCTGGTGGTTTGGGTTAGATTTGGATAGCTATGGCTTTACCGATGTACACTGCGATTCTATGGATTTCTGCGTTCTACTCTCTACTAATGTGTTACTCTTGGCACTAGGGAGGTCAGCAATAGTGCTTGCGGAACGTTAGGTTGAGTCATCTAACGTTCTGTTAGGTTCCGTTAGGCTAAGTTTGGCTAGGGTTGCTTTAACTTTTGTGCTGTACACTGCTATGTGGTGGACTCTTGTGCTCTACTGTGCACTAGCATGACCTGCTTTCCCCTCGGGAGGGCGGCAACTGCGGTCTCGGCATGTTAGGTTGAGTTAGGCTATGTAGGCATATGTTCCGTTGGTTTGGCTTAGGTTTTGGTTGCACCATCTTTCTTGATATACACTACGATTCTATGGATTTCTGAGTTATCCTCTCCACTAATGTATTCTGCGAGGCTTTGGCGAGGCCAGCAATAACCGTCTTGGCGCGATAGTTTGAGTTAGGTTACGTTTGGTAATGTTTGGTTGGTTAGGTTCGAAGAGGGTAGTTTGACTTTAGTGCCGTAGTCTGCTATTAGGTTCATTACTGCTCTCTACTGTGCCCTAATATTTTCCGCATGTCTCTGGGAAGGCCAGATAGAGTGCCCTCGGCACGTTACGTTAGGTCACATTACGTTCGGTTAGGTACGTTTAGGCTAAGTTTGGTCTGGCTAGCTTTAACTTTTGCACTCTTAACTGCCATTCGGAGGAATTCTGCGCTCTGGGGTGCTCTAGTATGTCCTGCTTGTCGCAGGGGAGTGCAGGGTTAGGCCTACGTAGCATTGACTCTTCTGGTATAAACTGCGATTCCGGAGATTTCTGCTTTCTGTTCTTCACTAGTGTGCTCCGCTTGGCTCTGAGGCGACCGGCAATAGCGTTCGCTGAACGATAGATATAGTTAGGTTACGATTGGTTATGTTACGATTGGTTTGGTTAGGAGATGCTTGGTTTCACTTTGGTGCTATCGTCTGTTTTTAGGTGGGCTTCTGCGCCCAAAAGTGCTCCTATGTTTTCAGCTTGGCTCCAGGAAGGCCAGAAATAGTGGTCATGGCTCGTTATGTATTGTCAGGCTACGTTCGGTTCTGTAGATTTCGGCTAACTTTGGTAAGGGTTGCCTTAACTTTTATGCTGTACACAGCTATTTGGTGGATTCCTGCGCTCTACTGCGCTCTAGTATGTTCTACTTGGCTCTGGGGAGGACAGAAATAGTGCTAGAGGTACGTTAGGTTGAGTAAGGTACCGATAGGTTATGTTACGATTGGTAAGGTTAGGTGGGCGCAGCTTCCACTTTAGTGCCATTGTCTTGTATTAGTTGGATTTCTGGGCACCACAATGCTCTAATGCTTTCAGCTTGGCCCTGAGAAGGCCAGCAATAGTGGTCTACGCACGTTACGCTGCGTCATGTTTCGTCCGGTTAGGTTGGGATAGGCTAAGTTTGGTTAGGATAGCTATACCTTTTGCGCTGTGCAGTGCTATTCGGATGACTTCAGCGCTGTGCAGTGCTATTCGGATGACTTCAGCGCTCTGCAGTGCCATAGTATGTACTGCTTGACTCTGGTCGGCAGCAATAGCGGCTTCGGCACGTTAGGTTGGGTTAGGCTATGTTTAGTTGTGTTCTGTTTGTTTGGGTCAGGTTTGGGTAGCGTTGACTTCTCTGATATGCACTGCAATTCGACGGATTTCTGCATTCTACTCCACACTTGTGTGTTCTGCTCGGCTCTGCGGGGGCTAGCAAGAGTGGTCGCAGCGCGTTCTGTTGTGTTAAATTACATTTGTTCATGTTACGTTTGGTTTGGTTAGGAGAATGTAGCTTCGACTTCAGAGCTATCGTCTGCTATTTGGTGGATATGTGCGCCCTGCAGTGCTCTAATATTCTCAGCTTGGCTATGGGATGGGCAGCAATAGTGGTCTTGGCACGTTAGGTTGTGATAGGCTATGTTTGGTTATGTTCAGCTGGTTTGGGTTAGGTTTGGGTATCTCTGATTTTTCTGATATATCCTGCGGTTCTTTTAATTTCCGCGATCTACTCTCCACTAATGTGTTTTTCCTGTCTGCGGGAAGGCCAGCAGTAGTGGCCGCGGCACGTTAGGTTGAGCTATGTTACGTTTGGTTATGTTACTATTGGTTAGGTTATGACTGGTTAGGTTTGACTATAGTGCTATAGTCTGCTATTAGGTGGATTCTTGCGCCCTACAGTGCTCTAATATTTTCAGCCTGGCTCTTGGAATGACAGCAATGGTGGTCTCAGCACGTTATGTCCGGTCAAGTTACGTCCTGTTATGCTGGGTTAGATTGAGTTTGGTTAGGGTAGTTTTACTTTTGTGCTGTGCACTGCTATTCGGAGGACTTGTGCACTCCGCTGTGCTCTAGTATGTTATGCTTTGGTTTGGGGGGGGGGGGGTGCATCAGTATCGGTTTCGGCACGTCAGGATGTGTTAGGCCATCCTTGGTTATGTTCAGTTGGTTTGGGTTAAGATTGGGTAGCTTCGACTTTTCTGATGCACACTGCGATTCTGCCGATATCTGCTTTCTACTCTCCACTAGTGTGTTCTGCTTAGCACTGGGGTGACCGGCTATGGTGGTCGCGGCACGTTAAGTTGTGTTAGGTTACGTTTGGATATGTAACGATTGGTTAGGTTAAGAGAGGATGGCGTTGACTTTAGTGCTGCAGTCTGCTATCAGGTGGATTTCTGCGCCCTACATTACTCTAATGTTTTCAGCTTGGCTCTGGGAAGAACAGCAAACGTGGTCTCTGCACGCTATGTTGAGATGTGCTGCGTTCGGTTAGGTTAGGTTTGGTTACGTCAGGTTAGGTTAGGATATCTCTGACATTTGCGCTTTACACTGCTTTTTGGTGGATTACTGCGCTCTACATTGCTCTACTATACTCTGCTCGACTCTGTGGAGGCGATCAACAATGGCCATGGCACTTTAGGTTGAGATATGTTACGATAGCTTAGGCATTGGTAGGCTCTATTTGGTTGGTATGGCTGTGACTTTCGTGCTATACATTATAATGCGTCGGGTTCCTGTGATCGACTGTGCTCTACTTCAAACTGCCTGGCTCTGTGGATTCCGGCAGCTGTCATCGCGGCACGTGCCGTTTAGTTCTGCTACGACCGGTTAGGTTACTTTAGGTCCGGTTACTTCAGGATATCTTCGACCATTCGCTATTCACTGCAATGCGGTGTACTTCTGCGCACTACTCCGTTGTAGTACACTCTGCATGTCTCTTTGGAGGCAGCAATAGCGGCCTCTTAATGATAGGTTGCGTTAGGTATGGGTATGTAACGTTTGGCTTGGTTAGGGCAGGCTACTTTGACTTTTGCGCTATACACTGCTACCCTCATATTTCTATGCTCCGCTGCGGTGTAATATTCTCTGGTTCACGCTGGCGAGTCCGGCGATAGTGGTCTCGGCGCGTTAGGTTTAGTTAGGCTACGTTTGCATATGGTAATGGCTACATCAGGACAGAATATCGTAGACTTTCGTGCCAATCACAGCTATTCGGTGCATTTATGCGCCCTACAGCCCGCCAATATGCTATGCTTGGCACTGGGGTGGCCAGTAATAGTGGTCTCGGCGCGTTGGGTTTATTTAGGCTACGAATGCATATGACAAGTTTGTATATGTTAGGACATAATAGCATATAATTTCGTGCCATTCATGATATTTGTTGGATTTCTGCTCCCTACTGCACTCTAATATGTTATGCTGGGCTGTGGCGGGACCAGTAATAGTGGTTTCGGTACGTTTGGTCGAGTTATGTTACGTTTCGTTAGGGTAGGTTAGTGAGTCTTGGTTAGGATCTCTTTGGCTGTTTTGCATTACACTGCTATTCGGTGGATTTCTGCAATCTACATTGCTCTACTATACTATTATCGACTCTGGGGAGGCCAGAGATAGTGGTCGTGGCATGTCATTCTGAGTTATGTCATGTTTGGTTAGGAGAGGTTGGGCTATGTTTGGATATGGTAGCTTCGACTTTCGTGCTATACACTGTTATTCGGTGGACTTCTGCGATCTACCCTGCTCTCCGATATTTTGGTAGACTCTGGGGTTGCCAGCAGCGGTTTTCGCGGCACGTTATGTTGCGCTATGCTACGTTTGCTTAGTTTAGGTTTTGAGTGGTTAGGTTAGGATATCCCAGGTTTTTGTGCTATACACTGCTATGCGGTGGACTTCTGCGCTCAAGATTGCTCTACTATAATCTGCTCGACTTTGGAGTGGCCAGTGATAGTGACCTCGGCACGTTAGCTTCGTTACGTTTCGTATCGTTCGGACAGGTATAGCATGTATGGCCTGGACTACTTTGACTTCTTTGCTATACACTGCTACCCTGCTGATTCTTGCGCTCAACATTGCCCTACCATGCTCTGCTCGGCACTGCGGAGGCGAGAATTCGTGGTCGTGGCAAGTTAGCTTGAGTTAGGTTACGCTTGGTTTTGTGAGGTTAGGTTAAGTTTGACTAAGGTAGCTCTGACTTTCGTGTTATACACCGTTATCGGTTGGATTCCTGTGATCTCCGGTGCTCTACTAGATTCTGCTTCGCTCTGGGGACGCCAGCAGCAGTGGTCGCGGCACGTCATGTTCGGCTTTGCTACGTTTGGTGAGGCTATGTTATGCAAGGTTAGGTTAAGATATCTTCGACTTTTGTGCTTTTCGCACCAATGCGGTGGATTTCTGAGCACTACTGTGCCCTGGCACATTCTGCTTGTCTCTATGTAGGCCAACAGTAGTGGTCTGCTCGTGCTTGGTTTAGCCAGGCTACTCTTGGATATGCTACGTTTGACTAGGTTAGGAGAGTCTTCACTGACTTTTGTTCTATACACTGATATTCGGTGGACTTCAACACTCTAATGTGTTCTAATATGCTCTGCTTGGCTCTTTGGTGGGCAGTAATTGTGGTCTCGGCACGTCAGGCTGTGTTATGCTACGCTTGGGTGGGTTACGCTTGTTGAGGTTAGGATAGTATAGTTTAGGCTTTTGTAGTATGCGCTGCTATCCGCGGATTTCTGAGCTTTACTGCTTTCTAATGTTTTCTTCTTTGCTCTGGGGAGGCCAGAAATATTGGTCTTGGCACGTCAGGTTCTCTTAGGTTACATTTTGTTTGGTTAGGTAAGGTCAGGTTGGGATGGGATATCTTTGACTTTTGTGCTATGCACTGCAACGCTGCGGATTGCTGTGATCTATTGGGCTGTGGTCTATTCTGCTTGGCTCTGGGGAGGTCAGTAGTAGTTGTGCAGGGCGTTTAGTTGGGGATATGTTATGTTTGGGTATGCTATGTTTGGCTGTGTTAGTCCAGGACAGATTTGACATATTTGCTATACATTGCTATTCAGGGAATTCTTGCGCTCCGCTGTGCACTTGTAGATTCTGCTTGTCTCTATGGTGGACTGCGATAGTGGTTTCGGCACGTCAGGGCGAGATAAATTACGTTTGTTAATATTACGTTTAGGTAGGTTATGATGGCATATAGTTTCCTTTTGTGCCGTACGCTGATATTCGGTGGAACCCTACGCTCCACATTGCTGTACTATAATCTGCCGGGCTCTGGGGAGGCTAGGAGAGGTAGTCGCGACATGTTGGGATATGTTGGATTACGTTCGGTTGGGTTAGGTTTTGTTGGGTTAGGTTAGGACATACTCTACTTTTGTGCTCAACACTGCTATTCTACGAACTTCTGGGCTCTACTGTGCTTTACTATACTCTGCTCCACCCTGGGTATGGCAGTAACAGTGGTCCCGGCACGTTAGGTTATATTAGGTTACCTTTGGATGTGTTAACTTTGGCTAAGTTAGGAGAGGAAAGATACGACTTCTGAGCGGTACACTACTTTTCGGTGTATTTCTGCTGTCTGCTCTCTTCTAACATGTTCTGCTTGGCTCCGGTGAGGACAGCAATAGTGGTAACATTACGTTAGTTGGAGGCAGGTTACGTTTGGCTATGTTAGGTTTGTTTGGGTCTGGTTACGATAGCTTCTACTTTTCAGCTATACACTGCCACTGTATGGGCTCCTGCGTTCTACTCTCCTCTAATATGTTCTGCTTGGCGATGTCGACGCCAGAAATAGTGGTTTCGGCTCGTTAGGTTTGGTTACGTTACGTTTGGTGATGTTACGTTTTGTTTTGTTACGCTTGGTTTGGTTTGGTTTGGAGAGCGTAGATCTGACTTTTGTGCCATGCACTGCTCTTCGGTGGACTTCTGCGCTCTACAATGCTCCAATACTCACTGCTGGGCGCTGGGGATGGGAACAATAGTGGTCTCGGCGCGTTAGGTGGATATACGTTACGTTTGGATACGATAGGTTAGTCTGGGTTAGGTGAGGATAGCTTTGACTTTTCTACTGTACACTGCGATTCTATGGATATCAGCTCCCTACTCTCCTCTGATACGTGCTGCTTGGCTCTGGGGAAACCAGCAATAGCGGTCAGGTCGCGGTAGTTTGAGCTATGTTACGTTAGGTTACAGTATGTTTGGTTAGGTTTGGCTAGGAAAGCTACTCATCCTGTGCTTTTCACTGCTTTTCGGTGGTTTGTGCGACCTTCTGTGTCACAATATGCACTGCTTGGCTTTGAGGAGGCCAGCATTAGTGGTCTCAGCACATTAGGTATAGATAGGATACGTTTGACTATGTTATGTTGGCTTAGGTTTTGCTTAGATAGCTTCGACTCTTCTGTTATAAACTGCGATTCTACTGATTTCTGATCACTACACACCTCGAACGTGCTCTGCTTGACTCTGTGGAGGTCAGAATTACTGGCCGCGGCGCGTCAGGTACAGTTAGGTTACGTCTGGTTGTGTTAGGTTTGTTTTGGTTGGGATAGTATATCTTCGACTTTTGTGGCGTACACAGGAACGCTGTGCATTTCTGCGCTCTACGCTGCTCTTCCATATTCTTCGCCACCCCGCGATGTCCAGTAATAGTGCTCTCGGCGCGTTAGGCTTAGTTAGGACACGTCTGGTTAGGCTACGTTTGTCTGTGTTAGGTTTGGGTAGCATTGGCTTTCGTGGTATAAACTGTTATTCTGCGGACGTCTGCGCTCTACTGTGCTCTACCGCAAACTGCTTGGCCCCGGGGCTTCCAGCAATAGTGGTCGTGGCACGTTAGGTTTAGTTAGGTAGCGTTTGATTACGTCACGATTGGTTAGGTTAGCAGGGGTTAGCTTCGACTTTTCCGGTATACACTTCTATGCGGCGGATTTCTGCACTATAATCTGCCCTAATGTGTCCAGCTTTTCTCTGGGTGGGCCAGCATTAGTGGCACCGGCACGTTACGTTGAGTTAGGGTAAGATTGGTTAGGTTATGTTAGGTCAGGTTAGGATACGATACTTTGACTTTTGTGCTATGCACTGAAACGCCGCGCGTGTCTGTGACCTACAGTGCTGTACCGGACTCTGCTTGCGTCTGGGGCGGTCAGCAATAGTGATGCAGGTCGGTTGGGTGGAGTAAAGTTACGTTAGCTTATGTTACGTTTGGCTTTCTTGGGCTAGGGCATCATTCACTTTTGTGCTGTACACTGCTATTCGTCGGATTTCAGCGCCCTACTGTGCTCTAATATGCCATGCAAGGCTCTGGGAGGCCAGCAATGGTGGTCTCTACGCGTTACGTTGAGATATACTACGTATGGTCGTGTTATGCTGAGATAGGTTTTGTCAGGCTATCTTTGACTTTTGTGCTTCTCACTGCAGTGCGGTCTATTTCTAGGGTGTGCTTTGCTCTAGCATACTCTGCTTGCCTCTGCGGAGGACAGCAATATTGGTCTCGGCACGTTAGTACGAGATATGTTACGTTTGGTTATGTTAGGTTAGTTTGGGTTAAGTTCAATAGCTTCGACTTTTCTGCTATACACAGCCATTAAATTGGCTCCTGCGCTCTACTAGTCAGGGAATATCTGCGCTCTACTGCGCTCTTCTACACTCTGCTTAGCCCTGGGAATGCCAGCGATTTTGTTCCCGGCTCGATAGGTTGAGGTTGGTTGCGCTTGGATAGTTTATGATAGGATAAGTACGGCAAGGATATCTTTGTCTTTCGTGCTATAAACTGTTGTTCGGTGGATTTCTGCTCACCACATTGCTCTTCTATACACTGCTCGACTCTATGGAGGCCAAAAATAGTGGCCTCGGCAGACTTGGTTGAGTTAGGTTACGCTTGGCTTGGTTAGGCTTGGTTACCCTTGGCTACGAAGGCTCGGACATTTGTGCTATACACTACGACTCTACGGATTTCTGCCCACTACTCTCCCCTGTTGCGTTCTGCTTGGCTTTGAGAGGTCAGCAATAGTGGTGGCCGCACGTTAGGTTTGGCGGATTACGTATGGTTATGTTAAGATAAGTTAGATTAGGAGGGTATATCTTTGTCTTCAGTGCTGTATTCTGCTACTAGGTGGACTTCTGCTCCCTACAGTACTTTAATATTTTCAGCTTGTCTGAGGGAATGCCTGCAATAGTGGTATCCGCGCGTTATGTCGATTCAGGTTACGCTCGGTTAGGTTGGGTCAGGCTAAGTGTGGTCGGTATAGCTTCAACTTTAGCGCTGTACAGGGGTATCCGGTGGATTTCTGCGCTCTACTGTGCCCTAGTATATTCTGCTTGGCTCCGGGGATTCCAGCAATCGTGGTCTGGGCACGTTAGGTAGGGTAAGGCTAAGTTCTGTTAGGGTATATATGTCTGGGTTAGGTTTACATATCTTCTTCTTACGTGGTATACCTTCCAGTGCGGTGGACTCCTGCTTTCCACTGTGCTGTAGCATATTCTGCTTGGCTATGCGGAGGCAAACTACAGTGACCCCGGCACGTTTGGTTGGGTTAAGCTACGTACGGTTCCGTTGCGTTTGGCTACGTTGGTACAGGGATGGTCCGACTATTGTGCTGCGCACTGCCATTCGGTGGATGTCTGTGCTCCACTGTGCTCTAACATTTTCTGCTTGCATCTGGGGAGGCCAGCAATATCTGTCTCGGGACTTAAATTTTTGTTAGGTTACGTTTATCCGGTTTAGGTTTGAGTAGCTTTGACTTCCCAGCTTTACACAGTGATTTTATAGTTTCCACCGCACTCTTCTCCTCTAATATGTTCTGCGCATCTCCTGGGAGGCCAGCAAGTGTGCTCTCGGCACGACAGGCTGAGCTCGCTTACGTTCGGTTATGTTACGTTTGGTAGTGTTGGGATAGGGCAGCTGCGACTTCTGTGCTATGCACTGCGATTCTATGGATTCCAGCGACCTGCTCTCCTCTCACGCTTTCTGCTTGACCCTGTGGAGTCCAGAAGTAATGGTCTCGGCTCGTCGGGATTAGTTAGCTTACGTTACGTTACGTTATGTTAGGTTATGTTCGCTATGTGTAGCTTCGACTTCCGCGCCATATTCTGTTGTTCCGCCGATTTCCGCGCTCTACTATTTCTGCTGGCCATGGGGAGGTCAGCAACAGCGGTCTCGGCACGTTGGGTTCAGTTTTGTTACGTTCAGTTATGTGAAGATAGGTTATGATGGGACAGGATAGCTTTGGCATTTCTGCTATACACTGCGATTTTATGGTTTCCTCCTGCCAACTCTCCACTAATATGTTCTGCTCGGCTCCAGGCATGCCGGCAACAGTGGTCTCGGCACGTCGGTTTGAGTCATGTTACGTTCGGATATGGACGATTGACTACGTTAGGATAGGATAGCTTTTACTTTTGTTCTGTACACATCTATTCGCTGGCTTTCTGCTTACCACTGTGCTCTAATATGTTCTGTTTGGCTCTGTGGAGGCCAGCAATTGCGGTCTCGGCATGTTAGGATGAATTATGTTACGCGTGGCTACGTTACGTTTGGTAATGTTAGGATGGTTTATCTTCGGCTGTTGAGCTATACACTGCTCTGCGGTGGTTTTCTGCCTCCTACTGTTCTCTAGTACATTATGCTAGCCGCTGGGGATGATAGCAATATTGGTCTCGGCACGTTATGTTGGGTTATGCTACCTTTGGTTAGATTGGCTTATATCAGGTTGCGTTAGGATGTGTCTTACTTTTGACATATATACAGCAATGCGGTGGATTTGAGCGCTCTACAGTTCTCTAGTATATTCTGCTTGTCTCTGGGAAAGACAGCAATAGTGGTCGCGGCTGGTTAGGTTCAGTTATTCTACGTTTGGTTTGGTCAGGTTAGGTCTTGGTAGGTTAGGATATCTCTGACTTTTGTGCTATACATTGCTATTTGGTTGCTTTCTGCGCTTTATTGCGCTTAACATACTCTGCTCAACTATGGGGAGGCCAGCAACGGTGGTCGTGACATGATAAGTTTTGCTAGGCTACGTTTGGTGATGTTACGATTGGATAGCTGTGACTTTTGTGCTATACACTGCCATTCGGTGGATTTCTACGCTCTACATTGCTCTACTATACTCTGTCCTACTCTGATAAGGCCAGCAATAGTATTCTCGGCATGTAATGTTTAGTTTTTCAACGATCGTTCAGGTAAGGTTAGGATATCTTTGCCTTTTGTGTTGTACACTGCAATGCGTTGGACTACTGCGCTCTACTATGTCCTAGTATATTCAGCTTGTCTCTGGGTACGGAAGCAATAGTCGCGGCGGCACGTTATGTTGAGTTAGATTACGTTTCGTTAGGTCAGGTTAGATTGGGGTAGGTTTGAGTATCATTGACATATGTGCTCAACACTGATCTTCCATGGACTTCTGTGGTCTCCTGTGCTCTACCATACTCTGCTTGTCCTTGGGGGCGGCAGCAGTAGATGCCTCATCGCGTAGGGTTTGAGTTATGTTAGGTTTCGTTACGTTGAGTTTTGTTAGGTTAGGAAAGGATAGCTTTTACTTTTTAGCTATACACTGATATTCGGTGGAATTCAGGGCTCCATAGTGCCCTAATATTTTCTGCTTGGCCCTGTGGAGGCCAGCAATACTGTTATCGGCACGTTAGGTTGAGATAAGTTACGTTTGGTTAGGTTAAGTTTAGTTAAGTACGGTAAGGAAACCTTTGACTCTAGTGCTATGCACTGCTATTCAGTGGATTTCGGCGCTCTACCGTGTCCTACCGTATTCTGCTTGGCCCTGGAGAGGACAGCAATATTCATGCCGACACGTTAGGTTGAGCTATATTACGTATGGTTTGGTTTGCTTGGGTTTAGTTCGGAGAGTATAGCCTTGACCTTCGTGCTATACAGTGTTATTCGGAGGATTTCTGTGCTCACTTGTACTCTACTATATTCTGCTCGGCCGTGCGGGTGCCAGAAATAGTAGTCACGGCACGTTATGTTGATCTGTCTACGTTTGGATAGTGTTGGTTAGACCAGGTATGGCTTGCATATTTTTGGCTTTTGTGCTATACACTGTTATTCGGTGGTTTCCTGCGCCCTACTGTGCTCTAATACTTTCTGCTTGGAACAGTGGAGGCCAATAATATTGGTCTCGGCACGTGAGGATGAGTGACGATACGTTTGGTAACGTTAGGATGGTCTATGTTCTGTAAGGGTAGCTTTGACCATCGTGCTATCCACTTTTATTCCTTGGATTTGTGCATCCTACTGTGCTCCAATATGTTCTGCTAGGCTCTGCGGAGGGCAGCAATAAAGGTTCCGTCACGTACTGTTGAGTTACGTTACGTCTGGTTGCGATACGTTTGGTTAGGTTAGGATTGTACAGCTTTGACTTTTGTGCTGTACAGTGCTATTCGGTGGGCTTCTGCACCCTACTGTGCTCTAATATTTTCTGCTGCGATCTGGGGAGGCCAGCAATGGTGATCCCGGCACGTAAGGTTAAGTTACGTTACGTTCGGTTAGGTTGGGTTACGTTAGGTTCGGTTAGGATAGCCTTGGCTTTTGTGCTATACACTGCTGTCTTATGGATTTCTGCGCTCTACTCTCCTCCAACATGTTCTGCATGGCTCAGTGGAGGGCAGCAACAGACGTCTCGAGACGTTAGGTTAAGATAAGTTACGTCCGGTTACGTTACGTTCAGTCAGGTTAGGAGAAGATATCTTTGACTCTTCGGCCATTCACTGCTGCTCCACGATTTCCTGTGCTCTACTGTGCTGATGTATGTTCAGCTTGTATTTGTGGAGGCCTCAAGTAGTGGTCTCGGCACGTTACGCCGAGTTAGGCTACGTTTGGTTAGTTTATGTTATTTCAAGTATTGCTTGGATATCTTTGACTTTTGTCCTATGAACTGCAATGCGGCGGTTTCTAGCGCTCTACAGTTCTCTAGTATATTCTGCTTGGATCTGGGGATGCCAGAAACAGTGGTCTTGCCACGTTTTGTTGAATTATGCTCCGTTCGGTTATGTCAGGTTTGTTTACGTTAAAATATGATAGCTTTGACTTTTGTGCAGAACACTGTTATTTGGTGGATTCCTGCGCCCACACTGCTCTAATACGCTCCGCTGAACTCTGCGGAGGCCAGCCATTTTGGTTTTGGCACGTTAGGTGGGGTTATGCTACGTTTGGTTACGTTATGTTTGGTTAAGTTTGCCAGGATAGTTTTGACGCCTGTCCTATGCACTGCTAATCGGTGCATTCCTCCCCTCTGCCGTGTTCTAATATTTTCTGCTTGTCTCTGGGGAGGCCAACCATATTGGCCTCGGCACGTTATGTTCAGTTATGTTACGCCTGGCTACGCTACGTCTGGTTAGGTTAGGATAGGATAGCTATGACTTTTGTGCTATGCACTGCTATTCGGTGGACTTCTGCGCTCTACTATGCTCTAATTTTCTCTGCTTCACATTGGAGTGGACAGCAATGGTGTCTTCGGAACGTCAGTCTGAATCATGTTACGTTTGGCTTGGCTACGTTAGGCTCTTTTCAGTCACGGTTCCTTTGACTTTCGTGCTATACACAGTTTATCGGTGGATTACTGCGCTCCACATTGTACTAATATGCTCTGCTTGACTCTGCGGAGGACAGCAATAGAGGTCGCGGCATGTCAGTCTGTGACATATTACGTCTCGTTAGGTTAGGTTATGGTAGTTTCTGCTAGGGTAGCTTTGTATTTCTCAGTATACACTACTATTCGGTAGATTTATGATCCCTACCGCGCTCTACTATATTCCTCCTGGCCCTGGAGGGGGGGGGGGCAGC
>NW_016921709.1:273531-286268 GCF_001483705.2 Eufriesea mexicana | reverse complement strand
GGGGGGGGGGGGGGCAGCAATAGTGGTCGCGGACGTTGGGTTGAGTTATATTACGTTTGGTTATTTTGCAATTGGTTACGTTAGGGCAAGATAGCTTTGACTTCTGTGACGTACACAGCTATCCCATGGCTTTCTGCGCTCTGCTGCGCTATAGTATGTTCTGCTTGACTGTGCGGAGGAGAGCAATAGTGGTATCGGTACGTTATATTTAGTTAGGGTACGTTTGGTTAATCTAGGTTTGTAAAGTTTGGGCACATTTGACTGTTGTGCTACACAATGCAATGTGGCGGATATCAGCGCTCTACTGCACTATAGTATATTCTTCTTGGATCTGGGTGGGCCAGCAATAGTGTTCTCGCCACGTTAGGTTGGAAGATGTAACATTCGGTTATGTTAAGTTTGGTTATGTTAGGATGGGGTAGCTTTGACTTTGGTGCTATACACTGCTATTCGGCGGGTGTCTGCGCTCTACATTCCTCTAATATGAGCTGCTTTTCTCCGGGGATGCCAGAAGTATTGATCGCGGCACGTTAGACTGAGTTAGGCTACGATTGGTTATGTTCCAATAGGTTAGGTTAGGAGAGGGTAGAACTGACTTGTGTAATGTACACGGCTATTCGATGGATTTCTGCGCACTGTTGTACTCGAGTACGTACTGCTTGGCACTGCGAAGAACAGTAATACTGGTCTCGGCAAGTTCTGTTGTGTTAGGTCACGTTTGGTTTGTCGAGGTTGGTCCTGGTATGGTTTGAATACTCTTGGCTCTTGAGCTGTACACAGCATTGCGGCGGATTTCAGTGCTCTGCTGTACGATAGTATATTCTGCGTGGCTCTGCGGAGGACGGCGACGGTGGCCTCGCCGCGTTAAGTTGAATTATGTTACGTTCGGTTATGTCAGGCTTGCTTGTGTTAGGATAGGACGGCTAAGACGTTTGTGCTGTACACTGATATTCGGCGGATTCCTGCGCTCTACTGTGCTCTAATATTTTCTGCTTGGCCCAGTGGAGCCCAGTAATAGTGGTATCGGCAAATTGGTTTGCGTTATGTTACGTTTGGTTATGCGACGTTTGGCTTTGTCAGGGTAGGATATCTATATCTTTCTTGCTATACACGGCTATTCGGTGGATTTCTGCGTTCTGCTGCGCTCTAATATGTTCTGTTTGGCACTGTTCAGGCCAGCAACTGTGTTCTCGCCAAGTGAGTTCGAATTGGGTTACGCTTGGTTCTGAAACGTTTGGTTAGGACAGGATGCATCAGCTTTGACTTTTCCGCTATACACTGCCATTCGCTAGATCTCTGTGCCGCACATTTCTCTAATATGGACAGCTTGGCTCCGTGGAGGCCAGCTATAGTGGTCGTGGCACGTTAGATGGGGCTACGTTACGTTTGGGAATGTTATAAGTGCTTAGTTTAGGACAAGATACTTTTGACTTTTGTGCTATACGCTGCTATACTTTGGATTTCTGCGCTCTACTCTCCTGTAATATGTTCTGCATGAACCTGGGGAGGGTAGCAATAGACGTCACGTCACGGCAGGTTGAGCTATGTTACGTTTGGTTACCTTACGTCTGGTTAGGTTAGGAAAGTGTAACTTTGACTTTTGTGCTATGCACTGTCGTTTGGTGGACTTCTGCGCTCTGCAGTGCTCTACTGTATTCTGCCTGGCCCTGGGGTGGCCAGATACAGTGATAGCGGCACGTTATGTTGCGTTAGGCTACTTTTGGTTGGGGTATATTAGTTTGGGATAGGTGCGGGTGGCTTTGAATTTTCTGCTATACACTGCGATTCCATGGATTTCTGTGCTTTGCTCTCCTCTAATATGTTCTGCTCGGCAACGGGAGGCCGGTAATAGTGATCG
This sequence comes from Eufriesea mexicana, assembly GCF_001483705.2. Classification (NCBI taxonomy): domain Eukaryota; kingdom Metazoa; phylum Arthropoda; class Insecta; order Hymenoptera; family Apidae; genus Eufriesea; species Eufriesea mexicana. The sequence goes on along the minus strand of NW_016921709.1, from coordinate 284,410 downwards.
CGACACGTCGGGTAGGGATAGGGGACGTTTGGATATGTTGCGGTTAGTTACGTTAGTATAGCGTAGCTTTGACTTTTGTGCTATGCACTGCTATTTGGTGGACTCCTGCTCTGTTCGGCGCCCAAGTTCGTTCAGCCTGCATCCGGAGACGCCAGCAATTATGTCTTCGACATGTTAGGATAAGTTACATTACATTCGGTTAGGACATACAACGTTATGTTCGGTAAGGATTGCTTCGGCTTTCGTGCTGAGCGCCGTTTTTCTGTGGAAATCAGCGGTTTACTCTGCTATATTCTGCTAGGCCCTGGGGCGGCCAGCAACTTTGTTCTCGCCACGTAAGTCGAATCAGCTTCTGTTTGGTCATGTTACGTTTGGTTAGGTCAGGACAGGATAGCTTCGACTTTTGCGCTATGCGCTGCTGTTTCGCAGATTCCTGCGCTCTACATTGCTCTAATGTGATCTGCTTGGCCCGAGGAGGCCAGCTATAGCGCCCTCGGCACGTTGTGTTGTGTTATGCTGCGCTTTGCTATTCTAGGATAGTCGAGGCAAGGCTTGGATTCCTTTGACCGTTGTGGTGTACACAGCAGTGCGGCGGATTCCAGCGCTCTATTGTACCTTAGTATATTCTGCTTGGCTCTGCTGAGGCCAGCAGTACCGGCCCCGGCTCGTTTGGTTTGTTTACGTTAGTTCAGGTAAGGTTTCGATGTCTTTGAGGTTTGTGCTGTTCACTGCTATGCGGCAGCTTTCTGTCTTCTAGATAGCTCTAATACGACCTGATTGGCTCTGGGGAGGCCAGCAATGGCCTTTTCGGCACGTTAGGTTGAGTTATGTTATGTTATGTTTCGTTACGGTTAGCTATGTCAGGGCAGGGTAGCTTTGAATCTAGTGCTATACACTGCTTATCGGTGGATTTCTGCACTCTACTGTGCTCTGCTATATTCTGCTTGGCCCTGGGGAGGCCCACAACAGTGGCCTCGGCACATTATGTTGAGATAGGCTGCGCTTGGTTGCATTAGGTTTGCACAGGTAATGTTTGGCTATATCTGGTTATTGTGCCCTACACTGCAATGCGGCGGATTATAGCGTCCTACTGATCTCTAGTATATTCTAGTTGGCGCTCGGTGGCCAGCAACAGTGTTCACACAACGTTAGGTTGCACCAGGTTACGCTTGGTTATGTTACGTTTGGTTAGGTTAGAAAAAGACAGCTTTGACTCTTGTACTGTACACTGCTAATCGGTGGGTTTCTGCGCTCTACTGTGCTCCAATATCTTCTGCTTGGCCCTGGGAGGCCAGCAATAGTGGTCACGGGGCTTTGGGTAGTGTTAGGTTACGTTTGGTTATGTGACGATTGGTTATGTTTGGTTACAGTAGCTCTAACTTTTGTGCAGTACTCTGCTATTCGGTTGACTTCTGCGTTCTACTGCGCTCTCATATGTTCCGCTTGGCTCTGGGGTCTCCAGCAACTGTGTTCTCGCCACGTTAGGTTGTAGTATGATATGTTTGTTATATTGCGCTTGGTTATTTTATCACGGGACTAATATGAAGAACTTGTCTCCTGGGAGTCCGGCAATAGTCTTCGCGGCACGTTAGATTGTGTTAGGTTACGTTTGCTTATGTTACAATCGGTAAGGTTATGACAGGTAGCTCTGACTTTTGTGCGATACACTGCGCTTCAGTGAATTTCTGCTCTCTGCTGTGCTCGAGTATGCTCCGCTTTTCTCCGGGGCGGCGAGCAGTAGTGTCCTCGGCACGGTAGGATGAGATCAGTAGCATTTGCTCATGATACGGTTGGCCATGTTAGGACTGGTAGCTCTGACTTTTGTGCGATACACTGCGCTTCAGTGGATTTCTGCTATCTACTGTGCTCGAATATGCTCCGCTTTTCTCCGGGGCGGCGAGCAATAGTGTCCTCGACACGATAGGGTGAGTTCGGTTACGTTCGTTTATGTTGCGTTTGTTCAGATTAGGATAGGATAGCTTTGAATTTTGTCCACACACTTCTATTCTATGGATTTCTGCGCTCAACTCTTCTATAATATCATCTGTATGCCTCTGGGGATGCCAGCGACAGTGGCCTCGCAACGTTAGTTTGAAGTAGGATACGTTTCGCTTTGTCAGGTATGGGTACGTTAGGATAGGATAGCTTTGACTATGGTGCTTTACACTGCCATGCGGTGGATTTCTGCGCTCCACGTAGCTCTAATACGCACTGGTGGGCTCTGGGGAAGCCAGCAATATTGGTCTTGGGACGATAGGTAGGTCTATGTTACGTTTGGCTACGTTAGGGCAGGCTAGCTTTGACTTATGTGCTATTCACTGCTAATCGGTGGATATCTGCGCTCTGCTGCGTTCTAATATCTCCCGATTGCCCCTCGGGATGCAACCATAGTGATCTCGGGTCGTTAGGTTCATTTATGTTACTCCTGGCTACGCTCCGTCAGGTTAGGTTCGGACAGGGTATCTTTCACTTTTGTGCTGTGCTCCGCTATTCATTCCATTTCTGCGCTCTACTCTCCTTTAATGTGGTCTGCATGAACCTGGTGAGGGTAGCAATAGGCGTAACGTCACGTAAGTTTGTGTTATGTTACGTATGGTTACGTTACCTTTGATTAGGTTAGTATAGGCTACTTTGGCTTTTGCGCTATACAATGCTTTCCCTGGATATATTTGCTCTAATGTGTTCCAATATGTTCTGCTCGTCTCTCGGGTGTTCAGTAATAGTGGTCTCAGCACTCTAGGTCGTGATAGGTTACGTTTCGTTAGGTTAGGTTAGGAAGGCTCGGTTAGGATTTCTTTGACTTGTGTGCTATACGCAGCTATTTCTTGGATTCCTGGGCTCTAGATTACTCTACTATTCACTGATCGACACTGGGGAGGAGAGCAATAGTGGTCCTGTCACGTCAGGCTGTGTTAGGTTACGTTCGGTTAGGTTATGATTGGTTAAGTTTGGTAAGGATACCTCTGCCTTTCGTACTGTACACTGTTATTCGCTGGGTCTCTGTGATCCACTGTGCTCTACTATACACTGTTTTGCTATGTGGGGCCAGGAGCAGTGGTAGCTGCACGTGATGTTGAGTTATGCTGCGTTCTATTAGGTCAAGTTAGGTAAGGTTACGCTAGGTTATCTACAGCTTTTGCGCCATTCACTGCATTGCGGTGGATTTCTGCGCTCTAATGTGCTCTAGTACTATCTGCAAGTCTCTGTCGGGGCCAGCAACAGTGGTCTCGTAATATTAGGATCAGTTGGGCTACGTTCGGGCACGTCACGTTTTGTTAGGTCAGGATAGACTACTTCGACCTTTCTGGTACACAATGCTATTCCGTGGATTTCTGCGCTCTGCTGTGCTATAGAATATTCTGCTTGTCTCTGGGGAAGCCAGCAACATTGGCCGCCGCACGTTATGAGCAGTTACTCTACGTTTGGTTAGGTTCGGTTAAGTCTAGTTTGGTCAGGATAACTTTGACTTTTCTGCTGTACGCTACTATTCTTTGGATTTCTGCCCTCTACTGCGATCTAATATCCTCTGCTTGGCTATGGGGACGCCAGCAACTCTGGACCCGGCACGTTAGTTTGAGCAATGTTAGGCTTGGCTAGATTGGGTTAGGTAAAGTTTGGTAAGGATGTCTTTGACTTTCGTGCTGTACACAGCTATTCAGTGGATTTCTGCGCTCTGCTCTGTTATGGAACATTCTGCTTGGCTATGGGGATGACTGCAGTAATGGCCTCGGCACGTTCGGTTCAGTTACTTTGCGTTTGCTAGGGTTAGGTTCAGATGGCTTTGACTTTCTTGGCATAGACCATTACTCGGTGGATTTATACGCCCTACATTGCTCTACCATACTCTGCTCGACTCTGGGGAGGCCAGTAAAAGTGGTCTCGGCACGTTAGGTTGAGTTATGCTACGTTCGGTTCGTTTACGATAGTTTGTGTTAGGGCTGGATTTCATTGACTTTCGGGGTTTAAACCGTTGTTCGGTGGACATCTGCGCTGTACTGTGCTCTAGTATGTTCTCCTTGGTTCTGTTGTTGCCAGTAATAGCGGTCTCTGCACGTTAGGTTGTGTTATGCTACCTTTGGTTAAGTTACGTATGCTTCGGTTAGGCTTGGATAGCTACGACTCTTCCGCCACTCACTGCGGTACTATAGATTTTCGTGCTGTACTCCGCCTATTATCTTCAGCTGGCTCTGTGTAGGCCAGCAATAGTGGTCGGGTCACGTTAGTCTGTGTCAGGATGTGTTTGGTTATGTCACGTATGGTTGGGTTATGATGGGGTAGGTTAGTCATTTGCACTATAAACTGCTATTCGGTGGATTTCTGCGCTCTACATTGCTCTACACCACTCTGCTCGAATCTCTGGAGGACAGAAATGGTGGCCTCGGTTGGCGAGGCTGAGATACGTTTCGCTTCGCTTGTTTAGGTTATGTTACGGTTGGGTAGGATGGTTTCGATTTTTGAGCTATACACTGACATACGGTGGATTTCTCCGCTCTACTGAGATCCAAAATGCACTGCTTTGCTCTGGGGAGGCCAGAAATGGTGACCGCGTCACGTTAGGATCGGTTGGAATACGTTTGGATATGTAACGTTAGCATCGGCCATTTTTGGATATCTTTTGCCTTTCTGCTGTGCATTGCCATTCTATTGACTTCTGCGCTCCATTCTCCTACGATATGCTCTGCTTGGTGATAGCGAGGCCAGCAATATTTGTCTAGGCACGTTAGGTTATGTTATGATACGTTCGGATGTGCTACGTTTGGTTAGGTTAGTGTAGGGTAACTATGACTTCTGTGCTGTATACTGCTATTCGGTGGAATTCTGCGCCCTTCGCCACTCTACTGTACTCTACTCGAGCCTGGGGCTGCGACGGTAGGTTTAGTTATGTTACGTTCGGTTAGGTAGGGTTAGGTTCGGTTTGTTTAGGATGGCTTCGCCATTTTCGTTATACACTGCTATACGTTGGATTTCTGTGCTCTACTGTGCTCTAATACGCCCTGTTTTGCTCTAGGGTGGCCAAAAATTGTGGCTGCGGCTCGTTAGGCTCTGTTAGGTTACGTTCGGCTATGTTATGAAAGCATGGGTTAGGTTTGGGTAGCCTTGACCTTTCTGCTATACACTGCCATTCTATCGACTTCTGCCTTCCACTCTCCGCTAATATGTTCTGCTTGGCGATAGGGAGACCAGCAATAGTGGTCTCGACAAGTTAGGTTGAGTTAGATTAAGTTTGGTGATGTTACTTTCGGCCAGGTTAGGGTATGGTAGCTCAGACTATCGCGCTATGCACTGCGATTGTATGGATACCTGCGCTCTACTCTCCACTGATGTTTTCTGCTTGGCTCTGGGGAATTCGGCAGTAGTGGTGTGGGCACGTTACGTTGAGCTAGGCTACGTTCGGTTATGTTAGGCTATGTTAGATTAGGTTAGGGTATCTCTGACTTTTGTGCTTTACACTGCTATTCGGTGGATTTCTGCGCCCTTCGTTGCTCTACAATACTCTGCTCGACACTGGTGAGGCCAGCAAAGGTGGAGGCCGCAGGACAGTTTGAGTTACGTTGCGTATAGGTAGGTTAGGTAAGGTTAGGGTAGAAGAGTATAGCTCTGACTCCTGTGCTATACACTGCCACTCGTCGGATTTCTGCTTTCTACGTTGCTTCAGTATGGTCAGCCTGGTTCTGGGAAAGACAGCGATAGTGGTATCGGCAAGTTATGTTGTGTTAATCTATGTTTGTTTGGGCTAGGTATGGTCAGGTTTGGTCAGGATGTATTCGACTCTTGTGCTCTACAATGCTTTTCGGCGGATTTCTACCCTCTACATTGCTCTACTATACTTTGCTCGACTCTGTGCAGGCTCGTAATGGTGGTCCCGGCCTGTTAGTTTGATTTACGCTACGATTGATTACGTTACGGTTGGTTATGTTAGGCATCGATAGCTTTGACTTTTGCACTATACGCTGCTTTTCGGTGCATTTCTGCGCACCAGTGTGATCTGATATGCTCAGCTTGGCTCTCGGAATAACAGCAATAGTGGTCTCGGCACCTTATGCTGAGTTATGCTACATTTGGGTGGCATACGTTCGGACAGGTCAGGTTAGGTTATCCCTACTCTCGTGCTTTGCACTGCATCGCCGCGGATTTCTGTGATTTACTGTGCTCTCGCATGTTCTGCTTGGCTCTGGAGAGGTCAGCAATACAGGCGGAGGGGGTTTGGTAGAGTTGGGTTACGCTTGGTTTTGCTACGTTTGGTGTGTTTCGGCAATGGCAGGTCTTACTTTCTGCTATACATTGCTATTCTGCAGATTTCTGGGCTCTACTGTGATCTAATATGCTCTGCTTTGCTGTGCGTGGCCAGAGAATGTGGCCGCGGCGCGTTATGTTGGGTTAGATTACGTCTGGTTAGGTCTGGTTACTTTGGGTTAGGATGAGATATTTTTGACTTTTGTGCTGTACACAGAAATGGGGAGGATTTCTGCACAATACTGTTCTGTATTATGTTCTGCTTGGTTCCTTGAAGGCCAGTAATACTGGACTCGCCAAGTTAGGATCAGATACGCTACGTTTGGTAATGTCATGTTAGCCATAGTTCGGTTAGGAAATCTTCGACTTTTCTGCTATACATTACGATTCCATTGATTTCTGCGCTCTACTCTACGCTGTTGTGCTCTGCTTGGCTCTTCGAAGGCCAGCAAAAGTGGTCGCGACACGTTAGGTTTAGCTATATGTCGTTAGGTCTGGTTAGGTTGTTTTGTGTTTGGTTAGGATCTCTTCGACTTTCGTGGCGTACACTGTTATACAGTGGAATTTTGCGCTCTGCTGCGATCTACTGTATTGTGCTTGGCTCTGGGGAGGCCAGTAATAGTGGTCTCGCCAAGTTAGGTTGAGATTGGCTACGGTTGGTCGTTAGCTATGGTTCCGTCTGGATAGTTTCTAATTTTTTGCTATGCACTGCAATTCTGTGCATTCCTTCTCTCTACTCTCGTCCAATATGTTCCGCTTGGCTCTCGGGAGCCCAGCAATAGTGGTTGCGTCACGTTAGGTAGAGTTAGGTTACGTTAAGTTAGGGTACGCTTGTTTGGGTTAGGTTTTGGTAGCTCTGCCTTTCTTGGCATAGACTGTCGTTCGGCGGATTTCCGCCCCCTACTGTGCTTGAATTTACTCTGCTCGACTCTGGGGAGACCAGCAATAGTTGTCGCCGCACATTGGGTTGAATTATATTACGTTTGGTTCCGTCACGATTGGCTTTGTTAGAAGTGACTAGCTATGATTCTTGTGCTGTATACCGCTATTCGGCGGATTTCTGCACACTGCTGAGAACTAATACACCCTGATTGTCCCTAGGAGTGCCAGCATTAGTGGTATCGGCACGCTACGTTGAGTTATGCTACGCATGGTTAGGTTAAGGTAGGTCAGGTTCGATTAGGATATCATTGACTTTTGAGCTTTACACTGCAATGCGGCGGATTTGTGCTATCCACTGTGCTCTAGTACGTTCTGCTTGTCTCTGGGTAGGTCAGCAGTAGTGGTCTCGGCACGTTAGGTTGAGTTAGGCTACGTTTTGTTAGGATACGTTACTTTGAGTTAGGTTTCAATAGCTTTAACTTCTGTGCCATGCGTTGCCATTCCATGGGCTTCTGGTCTCTACTGCGCTCTACTATACGCTGCTCGACCCTGGTATGGCCAGTGATAGTGGTCTCAGCACGTTAGGTTGAGACAGGCTACGTTTGGTTGTGTTACGTTTGGTTGCGGTAGGAGACGATGGTTTCGTCTCTTGTGCTATACGATGTTATGCGGTGGATTTATGCACACTACTGTGCTATAATGTACCCGGCTTGGCTTTGGTGTGCCAGCAATAGTAGTCTCGGCAGGTAATGTTGTGTTAGGCTACGTTCGGTTTGGTTAGGTTATGTAGGGTTTGGCGAGAATATCTTTGACTTTTGTGCTCTACACAGCAACGCCGCGGATTTCTGTGATCTACTGTCCTCTGGTACATTCAGCTCGTCTCTGGGGATGTCAGCAGTAGTGGTGTAGCGCTGTTTGGTGGAGTCAGGGACGTTTGCTTATGCTACACTTGATAATGTTTGTCTAGGATAGCGTCGATTTTTATGCTACACACTGCTGTTCGGTGGATTTCTGCGTACTACTGTGATCAAGCATGCTCTGGTTTACGCCGTGGAGACCGGCAATAGTGGCCTCGGCATGTTAGGTTTAGTTAGGCTGCGTTTGGTTAGGTTAGCTTAGGCCACGTTGGGATAGAATATGTCTGACTTTCGGGCTTTACCCTGAAATGCGGCAGGTTTGGGTGCTCTACGGCGCTCTAGTATATCCTGGTTGGCTCTGGTGGTTCAGCAATAGAGGGCCGGGCACGCTAGGTTGACCTAAGTTGCGTTCGGTTTTATTATGTTTGGCAATGCTTGGACAGTTCAGATTACGCGTTTGTGCTGTACACTGCCGTTCGGTGGGTTTCTGCGCTCTACTGTAATCTAATATGCTCCACTTTGCTCTGCTGAGGCCAGAAGTAGTGGTCGCGGCTTGTTAGTATGTGTTAGATTACCTTTTGTTACGTTATATTAGGTTGCGTTAGGTAAGGATAGCTTTGACTTTTGTGCTCAACACTGCTCTTCTATGGACCTCCGGGCTCTAGCATCCTCTACTACCCTCCGCTCGACCCTGGGGTGGCCAGTAACAGTGGTCTCGGCTTGTTACGTTGAGACAGGCTACGTTAGGTTGTTCTACGTTTGCTTAGGGTAAGAGATGATAGCTTTGTCTTTTATGCCATGTGCTGCTGTTCTGTGTATTTCTGCGCTCTGCTGTACGTTAATTCGCTCTGCTTGGCTCTGGGGAGGCCAGCAATAGTGGTCTCGGCTCGTTAAGTTTATTTAGTCTACGTATGGTTACGTCAGGTTTTTTCGGTTACTGATAGGTCACCTTTGACGTTTGTGCTGTCCGCTGCTATTCGGTGGCTTCCTGCGCTCCGATGTGATCTGATATGCTCAGGATGGCTCTGAGAAGGATACACATCGTGGTCTCGGCTACTTTCGCCGTGTTACTCTTCGTTTGCTTGGGTTAGTGTGTTCCAGGCTAGGTTAGGCTATCTTTGACTTTTGTGCCTTAAAATGCAACGCCGTGGATCACTGTGATCTACTGTGATCTAGTACACACTGCTCAGCTCTTTGGAGGAGAGCAATAGAGGTCTCCGCACGGTAAGTTGAGTTAGGCTACGTTCGGTCTGGCAATGCTGGTTCGGTGGGCATAAGATAGCTTTGACTTTCGTAGTATGCGCTGTTATACCGATGACTTCAGTGTTCTAGATTGCTCTGCAAGAATTTTCTCAGCTCTCGTGAGGCCAGAAGCAGCTGCCGTGACACGTCAGTGTGGGTTACGTTACGTCTGCTTATGTCATATTTGGTTAGGTTAGGCTATGGTAGCTTTGACTATTGTGCTATATACAGCTGTACGGTGGATTTCTGCGCTCTACTGTGATATAATGTTCCCTGCCTTGCTCTGGGAATTCCAGAAACTGTGTCCGCGGCGCAATAGTTTGAGATATGTTACCTTTGGCTTTGTTAGGTTTGTTTGGGATAGGTGGTTATATCTTTGACTTTCGTGCAATGCATTGCCATTCTATGAACTTCAGCGCCCTCGGAACGTTTCTCTGAGACAGGGTACGTTTGGTTATGTTGCGTTAGCTTTGGTTGTGTTTGGTTGGCTTCATTTTTCTGCTATACCCAACAATTCTATGGATTTCTTCTCTCTACTCTCCCCTATTATGCTCCTCTTGGCTCTGTGGAGGCCAGAAATACTGGTCTCATCACGTTAGGTTCAGTTAGTTTACGTTTTGTTACGTTAGGTTAAGGTGGGTTAGGTAAGGGTAACCCTGACATACGTGTTCAACTCTGATATTCCATGGAATTCTGTGCTCTACTGTGCTCTACTATGCTGTGCTCGACTCTGCGGAGCCCGGCAATACGACAGACTGTGTTAGGTTACGTTTGGCTAGGTCGGGTTAGGTTAGGGTAGGAGATGGAAGCTTTGACTTCTGCGCTGGTATGCGGTGAGTCTATGCGCTCTACTGTGATCTAATATGCTCTGGTTGGTACTGAGGTGGCCAGCAATAGTGGCCTCGACACGTTAGGCTGTGTTGGGCTAACTTTGGCTAGGTTACTTTAGTTTGTTTATGATCGCATAGCTCTGCTTTCGAGGTACACACTGCTATTCGGCGGCTTTCTGCGCTCCACATTGCTCTACTATACTCTGATCGGCTCTGGGGAGGACAGCAATAGTGGCCGTGTCACGATAGGTTGAGTTAGGTTACGTTTGGTAAGGCCAGGGTCGATTACGATTGCTTACGGTGGCTTTGACTTTGGTGCTGTACACTGCTGTTCGTTGGACCTCTGTCTTCTACTGTGATCTAGAATATTCCGTTTGGTTCTGTGGAGGTCGGCAACAGTGGTGTAGGGCGGTTAGGTGGAGTTAGGTTTCGTGTGGATGTGCTCTGTTTGGTTAGGTTAGGCTAGTATAGCTTCGTCATTTGAGCCACGCACTGCTATTGAATGGATTTCTGCACACTTCTGTGATCACGAATGCCATGCTTTGCTCTGGGAAGGCCAGAAATAGTGGCCGCAGCGTGTTAGGTTGTGTCAGGTTACGTTTGGTCGGGTTAGGCTTGCCTGGGTTAGGTTTGGATAGCTTTGAGTTTCGTGGCATACACTATTATTCGGTAGATTCCTGCGCTCTGATGTGCTCTAGTGTACTCCGATCAACACTGTGGAGGAGATTAATTGTGGTCTCTGCTCGATAGGTTCAGTTATGCTACGATTGCTTATGTTACGTTTTGTTAGGACAGGAGAGGATAGCTTGGACTTTTGAGCTATGCACTGCTCTT
>NW_016921709.1:242631-273489 GCF_001483705.2 Eufriesea mexicana | reverse complement strand
GCTGCTTGGCTCTGGGGTGGCCAGCAATAGTGGTCGCTGCACGTTAGGCTGTGCTAGGTTACATTTGGTTAGGTTAGCTTTGTTTTGGTTAGGATAGGATATCTTTCACTTTTCCGCCGTATACCGAAATGCGGCGGATTTCCGGGCTCTACTGTCCTTTAGTTCATTCTGCTTGGCCCTGCGTAGGCCTACAATAGTGGCCGCGGCATGTTCGGTTGTGTTAGGTACCGTTTGGTTATATTAAGTTCGGTTATGTCACGTTTGGGTAGGTTAGGCTATGGTAGCTTCGACTTTTGTACTACACACTGCTATACGGTGGATTTCTGCGCTCCACTGTGGTCCGATTTGTTATGCTTGGCACTGGGGAGGCCAGCAGCAGTGGACGCGGCTCGCTAGGCTTTGATAGTCTACGTTTGGTTAGGAAGGGTTAGTCATGCAAGGTTAGGTTATCCATGACATTTATGCTATTCGATGCAATGGCCTTCTGCGCTCTGCTGTGCGCTAGTATATTCTACTTGGCTCTGGGGAATCGAGCAATAGCTGTCTCGGCGCGATGGCTTACGTTAGGTTTCGTTTGGTTATACTACATTTGGACAGGTTAGGATAGGATAGCTTTGACTTGTGTGCTATGCACGTCTATTCGTTAGGTTTCTGCGCTCTACTTTGATCTAATATGCTCTGCTTTGCTCTGGAGATGCCTGGAACTGAAGCCGCATGGCGTTAGGTACGGTTAGGTTACGTTTTGCTAGGTTAGGTTTGTTTGTGTTTGGATAGGGTATCTTTGACTTTTGCGCTGTACACCGATATCCGGTGGATTTCTGCTCTGTACTGTGCACTAATATGTTCTGCTTGCCCCTGGGGAGGCCAGTGATTTTGGTCTCGGCACGTTAGGTTGAGGTGGCTACGTTCGGTTACATTACGTTCGTTTTGGTTAGTCTTGGCTAGCTTTGGCTTACGTGGTATACACTGTTATCCGGTGAATTTCTACGGTATACCATTCTCCACTATACTCCACTCGACTCCGTGGGGGACAGCAATAGTAGTCGCGGCAAGTTAATTTATGATACGTTACTTCTGGTTATTTATGGTTTGGTTGAGTTAGGACCGGGTAGCTATGACTCCTGTGCCATACACTACCTATCGGTGGATTTCTTCGCTCTAAATTGTCCTACTCTTCTCTTCTCGTCTCTGGGGAGCCAGCAACAGTGACCGTTGTACGACAGGTCGAGAAAATTTACGTTCGGTTCGCTTAGGTTAGGTTAGTTTGGGAGAGGGAATATTTGACTTCTGTGCCATGCACTGCTGCTCATTGGTTTTCTGTGACCTACTGTGAACTGATATGCTCTGTTTGGCTCTGTGGAGGCCAGTAATACATATCTCGGCACTTTAGCTTCAGTTAGGCTACGTTTGGTTATGTTACGTTTGGCTGGGATAGGACAGGATAGCTTTGACTTTTGTGCCGTATACTGCCGTTCGGTGTATTTCTGGGCCATGCTGCTCTCTAGTAGGCTCTGCTTTGCTCTGGGGAGGCCAGTAATAGTGGTCTCGGCGCGATAGGTTGAGTTATGTTGCGTTCGATTTGGTTACGTTTGTTTGGGTCATGTTCGGAAATCTTTGACGTTCTTTGTGTAGACTGTCATTTGGTGCATTTCTGCGCTCTACTGTGCTCTTCTATACCCGGCTCGACTCAGGGGAGGCCAGCATCAGTTGTCGCTGCACGTTAGGTTCAAGTATGTTACGTTAGAATATTTTACGATTGGTAAGGTTAGGAAACGGAATCTGACGTTTGCGCTGCACACTGATGTCCGGTGGATTTCTGCGCTCTACTGTGACCTCATATGTTCAGTTTGTCTATGGGAAAGACAGCAATAGTTGTCGCGGCACTTTACGTTGAATTAGGCTACGTTCGTTTGGGTTAGGTTTGGCCAGATTGGGTTAGGATACTTTCGACCCTTGCCATTTACACTGCGACGCCGCGGATTTCTGTGCGCTACTGTGCTCTGGCCTATTCTGATTGACTTTGGGGCAGTCAGCAGTAGTGTTGTAGGACGGTTAGGTGGATTTAGGTTTCGTTCGGTCATGTCACGTTTGTTTAGGATAGGCCAGGACAGCTGTGAGTCTTGGGCTATACACTGCCAATCGGCGGATTTCTTCGCTCCAGTGTGATATAATATGCTCTGCTTTGCTCTGTGGAGGACAGTAATATTGGTCGCGGCACGTTGGTTAGTGATACGTTTCGTTTGGATAGGTTAGGTTAGGGGCGGTTTGGTCTGGATAGGTTTGTCTCTTCTTCAATACATTGGCAGTCTTTGGAATTCTGCGCTCCAATCTCCTTTAATATGCTCTGCTTGGCGATGGGCGTTCAGCGCTGTTGGTCTAGGCACGTTAGGTCGTGTTACATTGCGTTCCGTTATCCTACGTTTGGCTAGGTTAGGCTAGGATAAATTTCAGTTTTGCGATGTAAGATGCTATTCGGTGTACTTGTGGTCTCTACTGTCATCTAACATGCTCTGCTTTGCTCCGGGGACAGCGCAAACGATGGCCGCGACGCGTTAGGTAGAGATAGGATACGCTTGGCTAGATTAGATTTGCTTGGGTTTAATATCGGTTATCTTTGATTTTTGCACTGTACACTGCTATTCGGTCGGCTTATGCTCTCTACTGTGCTCTGATATGCGCTGCTTGGCTCTGGCGACGCCAGCAATCGTGGTCTCGGCACGTTAGTTTGAGCTATGCTACGTTCGGTTCGGTTATGTTAGTTTGGGCTAGGTTTGGATAGATACGACTTTCGCGGTACACACTAATATTCGGCGGATTTCTACGTTCTAGTGTGCTCTACTATAATCTGTTCGACACTGGGGAGGCCGGTAATCGTGGTCGCGGCGCTTTACGCCCAGCTAGGTTACGGTTGGGTATGTTAAGTTTGGATATGTTGGGATAGGGTAACGCTGACTATTGTGCTATTCACTGCGATTCTATGGATTTCTGCGCTCTACACTCCACTACTCGGTTCTTCTTAGCTCTTGGGAGGGCAGCAATGGTGGTCTCGCCACGTCAGGATGAGCTAGGTTACGTTTGATTTCGATACGTTTCGTCAAGATTGGAGAGGATAGCATAGACTTTTGCGCTATACACTGCTGTTCGGTGGATTTCTGCACCCTACGTTGGTCTAGTATACTCTGTTCGACTCCGGTAATCCCAGTAATAGTGACCGCGGCACGTTATGTTGAGTCAGGCTATGTTTGGTAATCTTCTGTTGGTTTCGGTTAGGCATGGGTTGCTTTGACTTCTGTGATGCACAATGCGATTCTATGGATTTCTGCGTTCTAATTTCCACTAATATGCTCTGCTTGGCTCTGGGGATGCCAGCAATCGTGGTCGCGGCACGTTAGTTTGTGTTAAGTTACGTTTGTTTACGTTACGTTTGGCCGGGTTAGGAAGTGTAGCTTTGACTTTTGCACTATACACTGCTATTCGGTGGCTTTCTGCGCTCTACATTGTTCTAATGTCTTCTGCTTTGCTATGGGCATGTCAGTAATAGTGTTATAGGCACGCTAGGTTTAATTACGTTACGTTTGGTTATGTTATGTTTGCTTTGGTTAGGCTAGGATAGCTTTGACTTTTTTGATATACACTGCTTTTCTGGGGATTTGTGCGCTCTACTGTGATCCAATATTCTCTGCTTTGCTCTGGCGAGGCCAGAAACGTTGTACGCGTCTCGTTGGCTTTAGTTGGGCTACGTTCGGTTATGTTACGGTTGGTTAGGTTAGGAGAAGGTAGCTTTGACATTCGCGCCATACACCGCTGTTCGGTGGATCTCTACGCTCTACATTGCTCTACTATGCTCTGTTCGGCTCCAGAGAGGCCAGTAGTAGTGGTCCCGGCACGTTAGTTTCAGATAGGCTACGTTCGGTTAGGTTATGTATGTTTGGGATACATATGGGTAGCTTCGACTTTTCTGCTATACCCTGCGATCCTATGGATTTCGGAGGTCTCGTCTCCTTTAATATCCCCTGTATGGCGATGGGGTGGCCAGCAATAGTGGACCTGCGCGTCACGTTCTGTTAGTGTACATCTGGTTACGATAGGTTAGTAGACGTTAGGTTAAGGTTTCTTCGACCTTTGCGCTATGCGCTGCTGTTTGGTGGATTTCTGCGACATACTGGGCTCTAATGTGTTCTGCTTTGCTCTGGGGATGTCAGCTATGGTGGTGTGGGCACATTTGTTTCGGATATGATAGTTCGGGCTAGGTTTGTCTAGCTTTGACTTTAGTGGTATACAATGCTATTCAGCGTATTTCGGCACTCTACATTGCACTGATATACTCTGCTCGGTTCTGGGGAGAACAGTAATCGTTCTCGCGGCACATTAGTTTGGGTTAGGCTACGTTTGGTTATGTTACGGTTGGACAGCTAAGGATTGGATAACATTGACGTTTGTGCTATATACTCCCATTCGGTGGATTTCTGCGCTCTACTGTGCACTAGTACTTTGTGCTTGTCCCTGGGGAGGCCAGCATCAGTGGTCTCGGCACTTTAGTCTAGGCTATGTTACATTCGTTTATATGACGATTGAATAGGTTAGGATAGGGTGGAGCTGACTTTTGCTGTATAGACCGCTGTCCGGTGGATTTATGCCCTGCTCCCCTCTGGGGTGGCCAGCAGTAGTGTTCCAGGCAGGTTAGGTAGAATTAAGCTACGTTTTGGTTAGGTTATGTTTGCCTTTGTTATGTGTGAGTAGATTGGCTTTTGCGGTGTACTCTGTTATTCGGCGCATTTCTGCTCTCTACTGTGCTCTGCTATACTCTGCACGACTCTGGGAATGTAAGCAATAGCGTTCGCGGAGCGTTAGTTTCAGTCAGTCTACGTGTGGTTATGTTCGATTAGGTTAGGTTTGTTTAGGATATCTCCGATCTTTTTGCTATACAGTGCAATTTGGTGGTTTTCTGCGTCCTAATGTGGTGTAGTATATACTGTTTGTCTCTAGAGAGGCCCACGATACTGGTCTCGGCACGCTAGCTTGAGTTATGCTACGTTCGGTTATGCTTTGTTAACTTGGGTTAGGTATTGATAGCTCTGTCATTCGTGTTACACACTGTTATACGGTGGAATTCTGCGCTCTACTGCTCACTACTCCACTCATCACGAATCTGGGGAGGCCGGAAATAGTTGTTGCTGGATGTTACTTTCAGTTACGTTACGTTTGGTTTTCTTACGATTTGTTAGGTTAGGAAATGGTGGCATTAGCTTTACTGCTGTACATTGCTATTCGGCAGATATCTGCGATCTACTGCGCTCTAATATGTTCTGCTTTGCTCAGGGTAGGTCAGCAATAGTGGTGTAGGCACGTTGGGCTTTTCTAGGTTCGTTTGGTCATGTTTCGTTTGGTTATGTTAGGATAGCATAACTGCGACTTTTGCGCTATACACTGCTATTCGGTGGATTTATCCGCTCTTCATTGCTGTACTATAATCTGCTCAACCGAGGGAAGGACAGCAAAAGTGGTGGAGGCACGTTACGTTGTGTCTTGTTACGTTTGATTGTTATAAGGTTGGCTAGATTAGGATAAGGTACCTTTGACTATTGTGCTACATACCGCCTTCGGTGGATTTCCCCGCTCCACTGTGCACGAGTATGCTCTGCTTTGCCCTGGGGTGGCCAGAAATAGTGGCCGCGGAATGCTAGATTTTGCTAGCTTACGTATGCTTAGTTTATGCTTGCATGGGTAAGGTTCGGAGACCGTTGATTTTTCTCCTATACACTGCGATTCTATGGATCTCTGCGCCCTACTCTCTTCGAGTAAGTTTTGCATGACACTAGGGAGGCCAGCAATTGTGGTCGCTGCACTTTAAGTTGAGTTAGATTACGTTCGATTATGCCAGTTTTGGCTAGGTTAGACGGGATAGCTTTAACTATTGCGCTAAACACATATACTCGGTGGTCTTCTGCGTTCTACTCTGCTCTAATATGCTCTGCTTGGCTCTAGGGGGACAGCAATGCAACCCTCGTCGCCTTACGCTGAGCTAGGCCACATTCGGTTGCGTTTGTTTATGTCAGGCCGGGTTAGGGTATCTCACACTCTTCTGTTTTACACAGCAATGCGGTGGATTACTGCGCTCTACTCTCCTCTAATATGATCTACTTAGTTCTGCGGAGGGCAGCAGTAGTAGTCTCGGCACATCAGGATGAGTTAGATTGCGTTTGGTTACGTTACGATTGGTCAGATTAGGATAGGGTAGCTCTGACCATTGTGCTGTAGATTTCTTTTCGGTTGATTTCTGCGCTCTACTGTTATCTAATGTGTTCTGCTTCGCTCTGGGGAGGCCAGCAATGGTGGCAGCGGCACGTTATTTTGAGTTAGGCTACGTTCGGTTATGCTCTGCTGGTCAGGGTTAGGCATGGGTAGCTTAGACTTCTCAGATATACACAGCGATTCCATGGATTTCTGTGTTCTACTAAACACTAATATATTCTGCTAGGATCTGGGAATGCCAACAATCGTGGTCGCGGCACGTCGGTTGTGTTAGGTCACGCTCTGTTATATTACGATTGGCTTAATTAGGATGTGATAGCAATGACTTTTGCGCTATACTCTGGTATTCGGTGGATTCTCGCGCTATACGGTACTCTAGTATGTTCAGCTTGGCACTGGGAATGCCAGCAATTATGTCCTCGGCACGTCAGTTTGAGGCAGGTAACGTTCGCCCAGGTTAGGCTATGCTAGGTTTGGCTAGGATATCTCTTACTTTAGATCTATGCACAGTAATTCGGTAGATTTCTGCACTCCACCGTGCTCTAGTATCTTCGGGTTGTTTCTGGGGATGGCAGCAATCGTGGCCTCGGAAAGTTAGGCCGAGGTATGTTATGTTTAGTTGTGTAACCCTTGGTTAGTTTAGGATAGTAGAGCTTGGACTTTTACGCTGTACACGGCTGTCTGGTGGACGTCTGCGTCCTACATTGCTCTAATAAGCTCTGTTTGTGCCTTTTATGGCCGGCAATGGTAGTCTCGGCACGTAATGTTGGGTCAGGCTACGTTTGCTTATGTTTCGCTTGGTTAGGTTAGGACATGGCAGCTTTGACTGCTGTACACTGCTATGCGGTCGGCTTATGCTCTCTACTGTGCTCTGATATGCGCTTCTTGGCTCTGGCGATGCCAGCAATAGTGGTCTCGGCACGTCAATTTGAGCTATGCTACGTTTGGTTCTGTTATGTTAGTTTGGGCTAGGTTTGGATATATATGACTTTCGTGGTACACACTGACATTCTGCGGATTTCTACGCTGTAGTGTGCTCTACTGTAATCTGCTAGACACTGGGGAGGCCAGTAATCGTGGTCGTGGCGCGTTGTGTTCAGCTAGGTTACAATAGGGTATGTTACGGATGGATATGTTGGGATAGGGTAACTTCGACTATTGTGATATGCACTGCAATTCTATGGATTTCTGCTCTCTACTCTCCTCTATTATGCTCTGCTTGGCTCCGTAGAGGCCAACAATACTGGTTGCGTCACGTTATGTTGAGACAATTTACGCTTGGTTATTTTATGTTAGTTTGGGTTATATTTGGATTACATTGACTTCCGTTATATAGACTGCTTTTCGGTGGGATTCTGCGCTCTACTGCGCTCTAGTATGTTCTGCCCGGCTCTGGGGAGTCCAGCAATAGTGGCGGCGGCACGTTAGGTAGAGTTTCGTTACGTTTGGTTTGGACTTACTATCTTTGGTCATGTGTGGATAGATTTGGCTTACGCGGTATACACTGTTATTCGATGGGTTTCAGCTCTCTACTGTGCTCCAATATACCCTCCTCGAATATGGGAATGCCAGTAATACTGGCCTCTGCATGTTAGATGCGGTCAGTCTACGTTTGATTAGTTTGGGTTGGCTTAGGTTAGTTCACGAGACCTCTGACTATTGTGCGATGCACTATAATTTGGTGGCTTCCGGCGCTCTACTCTGCTCTAGTATATTCTGCTTGACTCTGGGGAGGACAGCAATGGTAATGAAGGCACGTTTGTTTGAGATGGGTTCGTTTGCATATGCTACGTTTTGTTAGGATATGATAGCATAACCTTGCCTTTTGTGCTATACGCTGCCATTCGGTGGATTCCTGCGCTCTTAGTTGTTCTACTACACTCTGCTCGAACCTTGCGAAACCAGCAATCGCAGTCGTGGCACGATTGGTTGTGTTATGTAACGTTTTGTTTGGTTAGGTTAGGTTACGTTTTCTTAGTATGGCTTTGACTTTTATGTTATATACTCCTGTTCGGCGGATTTCTGCGCTGTACTTTGCTCTAATATGTTCTGCTTGGCCCCGTGGAGGCCAGAAATAGTGGTCTCGACAACTTAGGTTAGGATACATTGCGTTTGTTTATACTACGATTGGTTTGTGTAGGACAGGATAGTTCCGTCTTTTGTGCTATACACTGCTATTAAGCGGATTTCTACACTCTACGTTGCACTACGATACTCCGTACGACTCTCGGGAGGCCAGAAGTTGTGGTCGCCGCAGGTTAGTCTGAGTTCCGTTACGTCTGGTTAGGTTAAGTGTGGCTACTTTTGGTTTGGATGGCTTTGACATTTGCGTTATACACTGCTATTCAGACGATTTCAGCGTTCTACGTTGCTCTGCTATAATGTGCTTAACTCTCGTATGGCCAGCAACGGCGGTCCTGGCACGTCATGATGGGTTACATTACGTCCGCGTATCTTACGTTTGGTCAGGTTAGGATAGGACAGCTATGACTTTCGTGCTATACACAGTTATACGGTGGATTCCTGCGATACACTGAGCTCTACTCTAATCCGTTAGAACATGGGGTGGCCAGAAATAGTGGTCGCGGCAGGTTACGTTGGGTTCTGCTGCGTTAGGATAGGCTATGTTCCTTTGGGTTTGTTTTTGACGCCTTTGACTTTTCTACTGTACACTGCGATTCTATGGAATTCTGCGCCCTACTCTCGTCCAATAGGTTCTGCTTGGCTCTGGCGAGGCCATCAATTGTGTTGGCGGCACATTTGGTTGAGCTTGGTTACGTTCGGCATTGTTACTCTTCGTTAAGTAAGGAGAGCGAAACTTTGACTTTTGTGCTACATACTGCTTTTTGGTGGATATCTCCGCTCTACTGTGCTCTAATTTGCTCTGCTTCGCTTTGGGTATGCCAGAAAAGGTAGCCGCGGGAGGTTAGGTTGACTTGGGTTACGATATGTTAGTTTATGCTACCACGGGTGACGTACTCATAGCTTTGATTTTTCTGCTATACTCTGCTATTATTTGCCAGCAATAGTCGTCGTGGCGCGGTATGTTGGGTTATGTTACGTTTGGTTATGTTACGTTTGGACAGGTTCGGAGGGAATGGCAATGACTCTTGCGCTATACACTCATAACCGGTGGATTTCTGCGTTCAACATTGCTCTGGTATACTCTGCTCTTCTATGTGGACTCCAGTAATGGTGGTCTCGCCACGCTAGGTTGAGTTAGGCTACGTTCGTTTATGCTGAGCGAGCATGGGTTAGGCCTGGATAGCATTGACTTACGTGGTGTAAACTCTTTATCGGTGGATTACTGTGCTCTACTGTGTTGCTTTATGTTCTGCTTGGCTCTGGGGTGGCCAGCAATAGCGGTCGCCCCACGTAAGGTTGTGCTATGCTAAGTATATATATATGTTACGTTTGGTTAGGTTAGGATAGGGTAGCTTTGTCTTTTGCGCTACACGCTGCTATCCGGTGGATTCCTGCGTTCTAAATTGATCTACTATAATCTGCTCGACCTTGTGTTGGCCAGCAATAGTGGGCGTGACACGATATGTTGAGTCAGATGACGTTTGGTTAAGCTAGGTTGGATTAGGTTTGGTAATGATGGCTTTGAACTTTGTGCTATACACTGCTATTCGGTTGATTTCTGCGCTCTGCAGTGCTCTGTTATGTTCTGCTTGGCACGGAGCTGGCCAGCAATAGTGGTCTCGTCTCGTTAGGTTTGGTTAGCCTACGTTTTTTTAGATTAGGTTAGGTCACGTAGCGTTAGGATATCTTTGACATTTGTGCTGTTCGCTGCTCTTTGGAGACTTTCTGCGCTCTGCTGTGCTGTAGTACATTCTACTTGGCTCTGTGGAATTCAGCAACAGCGGTCCCGCTCGTTAGATTAAGTTACGTTGCGTTTGGTTATACTAAGTTTGGACAGGATAGGATAGGGTTGCCGCCACAGTGGTGCTATAGACTGCTGTACGGCCTACTTCTGCGCTTTATATTGCTTTACTATGCCCTGCCCGACTATGGGGAGACCAGTATTAGTGTTCCCGGCACGTTAGTTTGATTTAGGATACTCTTGGTTATGTTACGTTTGGTTAGGGTAGGAGGGGACAGTATTGACTCTTATGTTATATACTGCTATTCGGCGAACTTCAGCGCTGTACTGTGCTCGAATATGCTCTGCTCGGCTCTGACGAGACATTCAATATTGGTCCTGGAACGTTAGGTTGAGTTAGGTTACGTTTTATTATGGTATGCTTGTTTGGGTTAGGCTTGGGTAGCTTTCACTTTCTTGGCATAGACTGTTATGCGGTCGATTTCTGCGCTCTACTGTGCTCTGCTATACCCTGATCGACACTGCAGAGGCCAGTAATAGTGTTACCGGCAGGTTACCTTGATTTAGGCTACGTCTGGTTGTGTTACGTTTGGTCAGGTTAGGAGGGGATTGCGTTGACTTTTGTGATATATACAGCTATTCGGTGCACTCCTGCGCTATACGGGGAACTAACATGCTGTGCTTGGCTCTGGGAAAGCCATTAATGGTTGTCTCGCCACGTTATGTTGAGTTAGATTACGTTTGGTTGTGTTACGTATGTACGGGTTTTGCTCGGATAGCTTTGACTTTCTGGGCATAGACTGTTATTAGGTGGATTTCTGTGCTCTACTGCGCTCTACTATACTCTGCTCGACCCTGAGGAGGCCAGCAATATTGGTCGCTGCAAGTTAGGTTGGGTAAGGTTACGTTTGTTTACGCTACGTTTGGTGAGGGTAGGTGAGGAAAGCTTTGACTTTTGTGATGTGTGCTGCTATTCGGTGGATTTCTGGGCTCCAATGTTGTCTGATATGCTGAGCCTTGCTTTGTGAAAGACAGCAATTGTGTTCTCGGCACCTTACGCTGAGTTAGGCTTCGTTAGATTGCGTTTGGTTTGGTCAGGCTAGATTAGGATGTGTGTGACTTTTGTGCTTTACACTGCAGCGCCTCGGACTTCTGTGATCTAGTGTTCTCCAGTATATTATGTTTTACTCTGGGGAGGGCATCAATAGTGGCGTAGGCCGGTTAGATGGAGTTAGGTTACGTTTGCTTATGCTACGTTTGCTTTGGTTAGTCTAGGATAACATCAACTTCTGTGCTACACACTACGATTCTTTGGATTTCTACGCTCCACACTTATCTAGTATGCTCTGCTTGACAATGTGGAGGCGATAAATACTGGTCGCGGCACGTTAGGTTGAGTTAGATTACGTGGGACTAGGTTAGGTTAAGGTGGGTTCGGTTAGTGTATCTTCGTCTTTTGTGCTCGACTGAGATATTCTATGTACTCCTGTGTTCTGCTGTGCTCTATCATAATCCGTTTGTCTATGGGGACGCCAGCAGTTCTGGTCGCGGAACGTAGGTTTGAGTTATGTTACGTTTGGTCAGGATATCTCTGATCTTTGTGATATTCACTGCAATGCGGAATATCTCTTCGCTCTGCTGTTCTCTAGTATATTCTGCTTGGCTCTGCAGTGGCCAGAAATGGTGGCGTGGGCACGTAAGTTTGAGTTATGCTACGCTCGGTTGTGTTACGCTTGGTTAGGGTAGATGGTGACAGCATCGCTTTTGTCCTATATACTGCTATCCGGCGGACTTCTGCTCTATACTCTGCTCTAATATGCTCTGCTTGTCTATGGGTGGCCAGCAACTGTGGGCTCGGCCTGTTAGGATGAGTTAAGATACGTTTGGTTAGGCCGCGTTTGTTTGTGTTAGGTATGGATACCTTTGACTTTTGTGCTACACACCGCTATTCGGTGGATTTCTGCGCCCTACATTGCTCTACTATACTCTGCTCGACTCAGGGGAGGCCACGAATAAAGGCCGTGCCAAAGACGGTCGATTTATGTTACGTTCGGTCATGTTTGGTTAGGCTAGGGTAGGGGAGGGTAGCTTTGTCTTTTATGGTATACACTGCTGTTCGGTGGATCTTTGCGCTCTACTGTGCTCTGGTGTGTTCTGCTTGGCACTGGGGAGGCCAGCTGTAATGGTCTCGTCTCGATAGCTTTAGATAGCCTACGCCTAGTTTGGTTATGTTAGCTCAGGTAAGGTTAAGGTATCATCGACATTTTTGTTATTCGCTGCTTTTTGGAGGCTTCCTGCCCTCTGCTGTGGTCTACCATATTCTACATGGCTGTGGGCAATCCAGCAATAGAGGTCCCGGCACGTTACTTTGTGTTAGGTTACGTCTTGTTAGGTTGGGTTCTTCAGGTTAGGTAAGGGTATCTTTGACTCCTGTGCAGTACACAGGAATGCGGTGTACTTCTGCGACCTACTGAGCTCTGGTATGTCCTGCTTGGGTCTGGGGAAGCCAGTAATTGTGGTCTCGGCATGCTAGGTTAAGTTAGGTTGCGTTTGTTTATATTTCGTTTGTAGAGGTTAGGACAGGATAGCAGTGACTTTTGCGCTATACACTGATATTCGTCGCATATCTACGCTCTCCACATCTCTACTACACTCAGCTCAACTCTGGGAGTGCCAGTAATAGCGGTCCAGGTACGTTATCTTGATTCAGGTTACGTTTCGTTATGTTGCGTTTGGTAATGGTAGGAGAATATATCATCGACTTTTGTGCTATATACTGCTATTCGGTGTTCCTCTACGCTACACTGTGCTATAATAAGTCCTGCCTGGCTCTGGGGAGGCCAGAAGAAGTGGTCGCGGCGCGTGAAGTTGAGATAGATTACCCTTGGTTAAGCTATGTTGTCTATGGTGAGGTTTGAGTAGCTTCGATTTTTCTTCTATACACTGCCATTCTATGGGTTTCTGCTCTCTGCTCCCCTCTAATATGTTCCGCTTGGCTCTGTGTAGGCCTGCAGTAGAGGTCGCATCACGTTGGGTTGGGTTGTGTTATGTTTGGTTACGTTACGATTGGCCAGGTTAGGAGGGACTAGCTTTGAGTTTTGCGCTACACACTGCTATACGGTGGATACCTTTGCTCTACATTGCTCTACTCTACCATGCTCGATTCTGGGGAGGCCAGAAATGGCGTTCCCGGCACGATAGGTTGATTTATGCTACGTATTGTTATGTTACGAAAGCTTGGGTTAGGTACGCATAGCTTTGACTTTCGTGGTACACACTTCTATTCCGCGGTATTCTGCACTCTACTGTGCACTGGCACGCTCCGCTTGGTATTGGGGACGCCAGAAACAATGGTCTGGTCTCGTTAGGCTTAGATAGTCAACGTTTGGTTATGTTAGGTTAGGTCAGGAGAGGTTAGGTCATCTCTGACATTTGTGCTTTTCGCTGCTCTTCTGAGGCTTTCCGCGCTCTGCTGTGCTCTTTCATATTCTACTTGGCTCTGCGGAATCCAGCAATAGTGGTCTCGGCACGTTAGTTTGATTTTGGCTACGCTTGGTTATGTTACGTTTCGTTATGGTAGGAGAGGATAGCATTGACTTTAGTGCTATATAACGCTATTGGATGAACTTCTGCGCCATACTGTGCTCTAATATGCTCTGCTTGGCTCCGGGGATGCCAGCAACAGTTGTCTCGGCACGTTAGGCTTATTGATGTCACGTATCGTTAGGTTATATTAGTTTGGGTTCGGTTTGCATAGCTGTGACCTTCGTGGTATATTCTGCTATTCTGTGGATTTCTGCGCTCCACTGTACTCTGTCATGCCCTGCTCGATCCTGCAGAGGCCAGTAATGGTGGTTGCTCCACGTTAGGTTTAGTTAGGTTTCGCTTGGCTATGTTACGGTTGGTTGGGTTTGGCTAGGATAGCTTTGACTTCTGCGCTATAAACTGCTGTTAGGTAAATTTCAGCGCCTTACGCTGTTCTAATACTCTCTGTCTTGCTCTGAGGAGGCCACTAGTAGTGGTCTCGGTACGTTAGGTTGAGTTAAGATGTTTGGTTAGGTTAGGTCAAATTTGACTGTTATGTTATACGTTGCGATATGGTGGCTCTCTGTGCTCCACTGTGCTCTAGTATATTCTGCTTGGTTCTTGGGGCTAGCAATAGTGGTCTCGGCACGTTAGGACGAGCTATAATACCTTCGGTTATGTTATGCATGGTTGTGTTAGGTTAGGGTAACATCAACTATTGCGCGATATACAGCGATTCCATGGATTTCTGCGCTCTACTCTCCTCTAATGTGTTCTACTTAGCTCTGTGGAGGGCAGCAATAGTATTCTCGACATGTTATTCTGAGATTGGTTACGCTAGGTTACGATACGATTTGCCAGGTTAGGAAATGATAACCCTGACCTTTGTGCCATAGATTGCTATACGGTCGATTTCTACGCTCTTCTATTATCGAATGTGTCCTGCTTCGCTCTGGGCAGGCCAGTAATATTGGTCACGGCAGGTTTTACTGTGCTAAGTTACGCTTGGTTTGGTTAGGGTGGGCTAAGCTTGGTCAGAATAGCTTTAGCGTTAGTGTTATATACTGCTATTCGGTGGGTTTCTACGCTCTACAGTGCTCCGGTTTATTCTGCTAGGCTACGGGGATGCCAGCAGCAGTGGTCTCGGCACGTTAGTTTGAGCTATGCTTCGTTAGGTTCGGTTATGTTCGTTTTCGCTAGGTTTGGATAGATATGACTTTCGGGTTCACACTGATATTCGGCGGATTGCTACGCTCTAGTGCGCTCTGCTATAATCTGCTCGACACCGGGGTGGCCGGAAATCGTGGCCGTGAGGCTTTATGTTCAGCTAGGTTACGATAGGATATGTTAAGTTTGGATATGTTGGGATAGGGTAACTACGGCTATTGTGCTATTGACTGCGATTCTATGGTTTTCTACGCTCTACTCTCCTCAAGTCCGTTCTTCTTAGCTCTGGGGAGAGCAGCAACGTCTCGGCACGTCAGGACGTGCTAGAATGCGTTTGGTTATGTTACGTTTGGTCAAGGTTGGCGAGGATAGCTTAGGCTTTTGTGCTATCCACGGGTGTTCGGTGGATTCCTACACCCTACGTTGATCTAGTATACTCTGCTCGACTCTGGTGATGCCAGTAATAGTGGCCGCGGCACGTTATGTTGTGTTTGGCTACGTTTGGTTACGTTATGCTTGGGTAGGTTAGGATAGGGTACCATGGGCTTTTGTGCTATAAACTGCTGTGCGGTGGATTTCTGCGCTCTGCATCGCTCTTCTTTACTCCGATCGACAAAGGGGATGCCAGCGATAGTGGTCCCGGCACGTTAGGTTGAGTTAGTCTACGTATGGTTAGGCTATGTTAGTTCAGGTTTGATCAGGTTATCCATGCCTTTTGTGCTGCACACTGCTCTTCGGTGGATTTCCACGCTCTACATTGCTCTTCCATACACTGCTCAACTCTGCGGTGGCCAGTAATAGTGGCCTCGTCCGGTTGGATTGAGTTAGGCTACGTTCGGCTAGGTTACGCTTGTTCGTGTTACGATAGGGTAGCCCAGACTGCCGTGGTATACACTGTTTTCCTCAGGACTTCCGCGCACTGCTGTGCTCTACTGTATTCTGCTCGGCCCTGGCGCGTCCAGCAATAATGGTCGCGGCTCGTTTCGTTGGGATAGGCTTCGTTTGGTTAGGTTGTATTTGCATGGCTTAGGTAGCCTCCCTGTGGAGGCCTGAAATAGTGGTCGCGTCACGTCAGTTTGAGTTAGGTTATGTTCGGCTACGTTACGGTTGGTTAGGTTAGGAGCGGCTAGATGTTACTTTTGCGCTATACACTGCCATTCGGCGGATACCTGCACTCTACTGCACGCTTCGTTGAGTTAGGCTACGTTTGGATGGCATAGTTTAGGTCAGGTTAGGCTTGGATGTCTTCACATTTGTTCCATACACTGCAATGCGGTGGATTTCTGCGCTCTACCGTGCTCTACTATGTCCGCTTGGCTCTCGGGAGGCCAGTAATAGTGGTCTCGGCACGTAATGTTGAGTCGGTTTACGTTCGGTTATGTTACGGTTGGTTATGACAGGAGAGGATAGCTTTGACTTTGGTGCCATAGTCTGCTATTCGCAGGATTTCTGCGCTCCACTGTGATTTGATATGTTCTGCCTGTCCGTAGGAAAGACAGCAATAGTGATCTCTGCGCCTTATGCTGGCTTAGGCTACGTTTGGATTGTTTAGGTTATGTCAGGTTAGGTAAGGTTATATATAATCCTGTGCTTTACACATTAACGCCGCGGATTACTGTGATCTACTGTGCACTAATATATTCTGCTTGGCTCTGGGGATGTCAGCAATAGTGATGTAGGGCGGTTAGGAGTTAGGATACGTTTAGGTATGCTATGTTTGGTTTGGTTAGGCTGGGCTAGCTTTGACTTTTGTGCTATAAACTGCTATTCGGTGGGCTCCTGTGATCTACTGTGATCTCATATGATCTGCCTTGCTCTGGGGAGGCCAACAATAGAGGACTCGGCACGTTAGGCCTGGTTAGGTTACGTTTGGTTACGTTACGTTTGGTTATGGTAGGATACGATAGGTTTGACTTTTATGTTATACTCCGCTATACGATCGATATCTGCGCCCTGCGTTGCTCTACTATCATATGCTTGTCTGTGTGGAGGCAGCAATGGCGGCCGTCTCACGTTTTGTTCAGATAGGTTATCTTTGGTTTGGTTATATTAGGCTAAGTTTGGTTAGGATGGCTTTGAGTTTTGTGCTATACACCGATATTCGGTGAATTTCTGTACGCTACATTGCTCTACCATAATATGCTCGTCAATGGGGGGGGGGCAGTAATGGTGGTCTTGGCACGAAAGATTGTGTTAGGCTACGTTCGGTTTTTATATGTTTGTCTGAGTTAGGTTTGGATAGTTTCGACTTACGTGGTGTACACCGCTGTTCGGTGGACTTCTGCCCTCTACTGTGCTCTAATATGCTCTGCTTGGTGCTGGAGAGGACAGTAATGGTGGTCTGGGCACGTTATGTTGGGTTCGGCTAAGTTCGGCTATTTTCTGTTGTTTTGGGTTAGGCTTGGGTAACTTAGACTTTTGTGCTTTGCACCACCATCCGGTGTATTTCTGCCCTCTACTGTGCTCTAAAATGCTCCGCTTGGCAATGGGGCGGCCAGCAGTGGTGGTCTCGGCACGTTAGGATATGTCATATTACGTATGATTATATTACGTTTGGACCGGTTACGATAGGATCGAGTTGACTCGTGAGCGATACAATGCTATTCGGTGGATTTGTATCATCCACATAGCTCTACTATGCTCTGCTCGAATCACCGGAGGCAAGTAATGGCGGTCCCGGCACGTTAGGTTGGTCTATGCTACGTTTGGTTCTGTTATGTTAGTTTGGGTTACTTCTGGATAGCTCCATCTTTCGTGTTATACAATGTTATTCGGTGGAATTCTGCACTCTACTGTGATTTACTATGCTCTACTCGAATTTGGGGAGGAGAGCAATAGTGATCGCGGCACGTTATTTTGGACTACGTTACGTTTGTTTGTGTTATAATTTGTCAGGTTACGAAACGGTGGCTTTAACTTTTGAGCTTATTCACTGCTGTTCGGTGGATTCCTGCGCTCTACTCTGCTATGATATGCTCTGCTTGTCGCTGGCGAGGACGGCAATGGTGGTCTCTGCACGTTAGGTTGAGTTTCGCTACGCTTGGTTAGGTTAGATTTGGATAAGTTAGAATAGGATAGTTGCGGCTTTTGTTCTGTACACTGATATTCAGTGGATTTCTGCACTCTACTGTGCTCCTATATGCTCTGCTTGGCGCTGGGTTGCCAGCAATAGCGGTCTCGGCACATTAGGTTTTGTCAGGCTACGTTTGGTTATGTCCTCTTTGCTTGGTTAGGCTTGGGTCGCTTAGACTTTGCTGATAGACACTGCGATTTTATGACCTTCTGCATTCTGTTCTCCACTAATATGTTCTGCTTGGCCCTGGGAATTCTAGAAATCGCGGCTGCGGCTCGTAAGGCTGTTTTCTGTTACGATTTGTAATACTACGATTGGCAACGTTTGGAGAGGATAGCTTTGACTTTTGTGCTGTACACTCCTATTCGGTAGATTTCTACACCCTACATTGCTCTACTACACTCTGCTCGACTCTGGGGAGACCAGTAATAGTGGTCTCGGTCCATTATGTTGAGTTAGGCTACGTTCGGCTACGTTACCCTAGTTTGGGATAGGCTTGGATAGATATGACTTTCGTGGTGCTCACTGATATTCGGTGCACTTCTACACTCTGCTGTGCTCTACTACATTCTGCTTGGCGGTGGAGAGCACTGCAACAGTGGCCGTGGCACGTTATGTTGAGTTAGCGTATGTTTGACTACGCAGAAGTCCACAGGCTAGCAGCGTATAGCACAGAAGTCAAAGATACCACATCCCAACCTTACCAATCGTAACATAATTGAGCGTAATCGAACTAAAACTATCTTGCCGAGGACACTACTTCTGGCATCCCCAGAGCCAAGCATAAAGTACTGGAGCACAGTGGAGCGCAGAAATCCACCGAACAACGGTTTGTACCGCGAAAGGCAAAGCTATCTGTACCTATCGCAAACAAACATTGCCTAACTAAACGGTGCATAACTCAACCCAACGTGCCGAGAACTCTATTACTGGCCCCGCCGGAGTCGAAAAGAGTATAGCAGAGCAATATAGAGAGTAGAAGCCCACCGAATAGCAGTGCACAGCACAAAAGTCAAAGCAATCCTCGCCTAATCCACCCAAACGTAATACAACCAAACGTAGCATAGCCAACCTAACGTGCCGAGACCACTATTACTGGTCTCCCCAGGGTCGAGCAGAGTATAGTAGAGCACAGTGGAGCCCAGAATTCCATAGAATAGCAGTGGTGAGCACGAAAGATATAGCTATCCTAACCTAACCCAACCGAAACTAACATAACCAAACGTAACCTATCACAGCCTAAAGTGCTGCGACCACTATTTCTGGCCACGACAGAGCAAGCAGAGCATATTAGATCAGGACGGTGAGCAGAAATCAACTGAATAGCAGCTTATAACACAAAAGCCAAAGTCATCCAGGCCTAACCTAACCAAATGTAACATAACCTAACGCAACCTATCTCAACGTAATCAGCCTCAACCACTATTGTTGTCCACCACAGAGCCAGGCGGAATATACCAGAGCATAGTAGAGCTAAGAAATACGCCGCGTTGCCGTGTAAAGCACAAAAGTCAAATATACCCTAACCTGACCTGGCCTAACCTAACCCAACCAAACGTAGCCTATCCAAGCATAACGTGCCAAGACCACTATTGCTGCCTTTCCCAGAGCCAAGCTGAACAAGTCAGATCACAGTGGAGCGCAGAAATCCACCAAACAGCAATGTACAGCACAAAAGTCAAAGCTATCCTCTCCTAAGCAAACCAACCGTAACATAACTCAATCTAACGTGTAGAGACCACAATTGCTGGCATTCGCGGTTCCAACCAGAGAAAATTTGAACAATGTAGAGCGCAGAAATCCACCGAATTGCAGTGGATAGCCCAAAAACCCAAGCTATGCTATCCTAACATATCTAAAAGTAACATAACCACACGTAACGTAGTTCTTCCTAACGTGGCAAGACCACTATTTCTCTCCTCCCCAGAGCCATGCAGAATCTATAAGAGCAGAATAGAGCGCAGGAATCTACCGCACTGCAGTGTATAGCACAAAAGTCGAATATAACCAAGCATAACCTGACCAAACGCAGCCTAACTAAAAGTAACCTGACACAGCATAACGCGAAGAAGACACCATTGTTGGCTTCCCCAGAGCCAAGCAGAACATGCGAGACAACAGTAGGGAAAAGAAATCCATAGGATCGCAGTGTGTAGCAGAAGAGTCAGAGCACACTATACCAAACCCGGACTAAAATAAACTAACCAAACGTAGTCTAACTCGACATAACGTGCCGCGACCGCTATCCTTGACATCTCCATGGCCATGTAGGATGCAGTGGAGCACAGTAGATCGCAGCAATCCGCCTAGTAACAGTGTGTTGTACGAAAGTCAAAGCTATCCTAACAAAACCAAACTTAACCTAACCTAAGCAAACGTAATCTATTTCCAACTAACGTGCCGAGAACACTTATGCCGGACTCCCCAGGGCCAAGCAATAAATGATAGGGAACAGTAGATAGCCGAAGTTCACCGGGCAGCAGTGTATAGCACAAAGGTCAAAGCGATCCTATCTTAACCTAACCAAACATAACGTAAGCAAACGTAACCTATTTCAAAGTAACGTGACGAGACCATCTTTGCAGGGCTCCCCACAGAAAAACGATAAATGTTGGAGAACGGTAGAGAGCAGAAGTCTACCGCGCAGCAGCGTACAGCGCAAAGGTCAAAGCGATCCTATCATAACCTAACCAGACATAACGTAAGCAAACGTAACGAGATGTAACCATGCGTGTCGAAACCACTATTGCTGGCCTCCACAGAGACGTGCAGAACATATTAGTGCACTGTAGAACGCAGAAATTCACCGAATAGCTGCGTATAGCACTAAAGTCAGAGCCATACTGTCCTAACATAGCTATCTGTCTCATAACCGAACGTAACATAACTCAACCCAACGTTACGAGATCACTGTTGCTGGCCTCCAGAGGGGCAAGCGTAATATACTACAGAACAGTAGAGTGCAGGATTTCGCCGCATTGCAGTGTACAGCACGAGAGTCAAAGGTATCCGATCCTCATCTGAAATAATCTAAACTAACCTAACGTAGCCTAACTTAACATAACGTGCCGCTAACATTATTGCTGGCCACCCCAGAAACATGCAGGAAATACGGGAGCAGAGCAGAGCGCAGTAATCCACAGAACCGCAGTGTACAGCTGATAATTCGCAGCCATCCAAACATAACCAAGGCTAGCTCAACGTAACCAAACGTTTCCTATCTCAAACTAACGTGCTGACAACACTATTACCGGCATCCCCAGAGCCTAGCAGAGTACAATACAGCAACTTAGAGCGTAGAAATCCACCGAAAAGCTGTGTATAGCTGAAAAGTAAGAGCTATCCTGTCCTAACCTAACCAAACTTAACGTAGCCAAACGAAGCACAACTCTTCCTGGCGTGCCGCAACCTGTATTGCTGACATCCACAGAGCCAAGCAGAGCACACTAGAGCCCAGTAGAGGTTAGAAATCTTCCGAAAAGCAGCGTATACCATGTAAGTCAGATCTATCCAAACCTGACCAAAAGGAACGTAACGAAATCATACGCAACCTAACCAACCTAACTGGCCGCGACAACTATTACTGGCCTCCGCAGGTACGAGAAGAGTGTAGTAGCGCAACGTAGCATGTAAAAATACGCCGAATAGCAATGTATAGCACCAAAGTCAGAGCTACCCGATCCTACCCTATCCAAACGTAGTATAACCAAATGCAACATATCCCAACCAAACGAGCCTACTCCACTATGGCTGGCTTCCCCATCGCCAAGCAGGGCGTATTAGAGGAGAGTAGAATGCAGAGATCCATGTAACGGCAGTGTATGGTACGAAAGTCAAAGATATAACAACCTAGGTCAACAAACCTAACTCAACATAACGCGCCGCGGCCACTATCTCTGGTATTCCCAGAGCAAAGCAGGGAACATTAGATCACAGGAGGGGGCAGAAGTCCGCCGTACTGATGTGAAATGCACAAAATTCAAAGACACCCTAACCTAAGCTGTTCAAACCTAGCCATGCCATGCGCAACGTAGCTAATTGTAACGTGCCGAGAATAATATTGCTGGCATCCCTAGGGACAAGCAGTGCCAATTAGAGCAACGTAGAGCGCGGAAGTCCACCAGATAGCGGTGTATAATTGACAAAAGTCAAAGCTATCCTGTACTAACCTAGCCAATCGTGACATCATCAACCTGACGTTCCTTGGAAGCCACTGCTGACCTCATGATAGCTAAGCAGAGTGTCACAGAGCAACGGAGAACGCCGAAATCTTACGAAGAGCAGTGTACAGCAAAAAAGTAAGAGATATCCTCATCTAACCTGACCAAGCCTAACATAATCAAGCGTATCACATTCCAACCTAACGTACCTAGACCACTATTGCTGGCCTCCCAAACGCCAAGCCGGGCACCTTAGAGGTCAGCAGAGCGCAGAGGTCCATACAATGGCAGTGTATAGCACGAAGGTCAAAGATATCCTAACCAAACGCAAAGAAACCTAACATAACCAAACGAAACATAACACAAACAAACGCGCCGCCGCCACCATTTCAAGCATTCCCAAATCACAGCAGGGAATATTAGATTGCAGTAAAGTGCAGAAATCAAACGAATAGCAGTTTACAGCGCAAAAGTCAAAGCTATCCTTTCCTAACCTAGGCAAACGTAACACAACCAAGCGTAACCTAACACAACCTAACGTCCCTAGAACACTATTGCTGACCTCTGCATAGCAAAGCAGAATTTACTAGGGCACAGGAAAGCGCAGAAGTACGCCGCACTAATGTGCAACGCCGAAAAGTCAAAAACATCCTAACCTAACCCGGCAAAACCTAACCCAGCCAAACGAATCCTAACTCGGCCAGACGTCCCGAGGACACTACTGCTGGCAACCCCAGCGATAAGCAGAACACATTAGGGCACAGTAGAGCACCGAAATCCACCGAAAGGCAGTGCATAGCGCAGAAGTCATTGCTACCCTATCCTAACCTATTGAAACATAGCACAAGCGGACGCAGCGTAACCGTTACTGACGTGCCGCAAACGGTATTGCTGGCCTCACTAGAGCTAAGCAGAGTAAAGCAGAGCCGTGCAGAGCGCTGAAATCGTCCGAACAGCAGTGTTTAGGACAAAAGTCAAAACTATCCTAACCAAGCCTAGCCAATCCTAATCTAGCCAAACGTAACATAACTAAACCTAACGTGCCGAGAGCACTATTCCTGGCGTCCACAGAGAAGAACGGGGGACAGTGGAGCACACAAGAGCGCAGAGGTCCATAGAATGGTAGTGCCTAGCGCAAAAGTCATAGATGTCCTAACCAAACACAGCGTATCCAAACCAAGCCAAATGTAATCCAACTCAAACTAACGTGCCGCGACCATTATTTCTGGCCCCCCGAGAGCCGGGCATAGCATAGTAGGGCAATGTACGGAGCAGAAATCCACCGAATTGCAGCGTATGACATAATAGTCGAAGCTAGCCTGTCCTAATATATCCAAACGTAACATAACTCAAACGTATCCTAACTCAACCTTACGGGCCGAGACGACTATTACTGGCCTCCGCAGATTCAAGGAGAGCATATTAGAGCAATGTAGTGCGTAGGAATACGACGAATGGCAGTGTACAACACAAAAGTCGCAGCTATCCTATCCTAACCTGTCCAAACATAATATAACCAAACGAAACCTGACTGAACCTAACATGACGGGACCACAATTGCTGCATTCCGCAGAGCCATGTACATTATGCTATAGCATAGCAGAGCGTAGAAAGCCTCCAAAGAGCAGCGAATAGCTCAAATGTCAAAGATATGTTGACATTTGTCTAACCTAACCAGACATTAGCTAACCTAATCGAACGTGGACTGACTAAACGGAACGAACCGGGACCACCATTTCTGGCCTCCCCAGTGCAAAGCAGAACATGCTAGAGCACAGTAGGGCGCAGAAATCGGCCGCACCTCAGTGTAGAGCACAAAAGTGAAAGATATCCTACGCTAACACTCACAAACGTAACCTAACGAAACGTAGCATAACCAAGCGCATCATAACCCAACCCAAAGTGCCTGGACCACTATTACTTGCCTCCGAAGTGACAAGCGGAACATGCCAGAGCTCGGTAGGGCGCAGAAATCCAAAGAATAGCATTGTACACTACGATAGTCAAAGGTATGCATACCTAACCAAAACTAACATAACCTAACAAAACGTAGCATAACTCAACCTAACGTGCCGAGGTCGCCATTTCAGGACGGCTCAGAGACAAGCCGAGCATACTAGAGCACAGTAATGCGCTGAAATCCACCGTATAGCTGCTTACGGCGCAAGTGTCAAGATTACCCTAGCCTAACCTAACCAAAAATAACACAACCAAACATAACCTAACTCAATCTAACGTGCCAAGGCCAATACTGCTGACAGCCGCAGACCCAATCAGAACATACTAGAGCACAGTAGAGCGCAGAAATCCACCCCATTGCAGTGTACAGCACAAAAGTCTAAGATATCATAACCTTAACCAATCACACCTAACCTAACCGAACCTAACCCAGCTCTACCTAACGCGTTGCCGCAACTATTTCTGGCCACCCTAGAGCAAGGCAGAGCGTATTATATCACAGTAGAGCGCAGAAATCCGCCGAAGGGCTGTGTGTAACACAAGACACAAAGCTGTCCTAGCCTAACCTAACCAAACATGGCATAACCAAACGTAACCGAACTTCACCTAACCATCCTACACCACAATTGCTGGCCTCCCCAGAGCCCAGCAGGGCAAATTAGAGCACAGTATAGCGCACAAGTCCGAATAGCAGTATAACGCGCAAAAGTCAATGCTAACCTCTCCTGACACTGACCAAGCGTAACATAACCAGACGTAGCATAAATCAAGCTATCGTGCCGGGATCACTTTTCCTGGCATTCCCGGAGTCTAGGAGAGTATAGTGGAGCAATATATAGTAAAGATATCTGCCGAATTGCAGCGTATAGCGCAAAAGACAAAGTTACCCTATCTTAACCCAACCAGACGTAATATAACCAAACGCAACCTAACCTAACCTAACCTGCCGAGACCACTAGTGCTGGAAAACCTGGAGCCAAGCAGAATATGTTAGAGCGCAGTAGAGTGCTTAGAGCCACTAGATAGCGGCGTATAGCACAAAACTCAAATATACCCTAACATAACCTGACCTAACCTAACGGAACCATACGTGGATTGCCTAAACTTAAGGAGCCGAGACCACTGCTTCTAGCCTCTGCAGTGACGAGCAGAACATACTAGGACAAAGTAGAGCGCAGAAATGCAACGAATAGCAGTACATAGCACAGAAGCTGAAGCTGTCATAGCCAAACATGACCCAACCTGGCCTCACCTAACGTAACCTAACGCATCCTATCGTGCCTGGACCACTTTTGCTGGCCACAGCTGATTCTAGCAGAGTATATTGGAGGCGAGTAGAGCGCAGGAATCCGCCTGTCTAAGCCAAGAAAGTCTAAGCTACACAAGCCTAACCCAAATAAGCGTAACCTAACCAAACGCAACCAATCCAAACCTAACGTGTCTAGCCCGCTATTGCTGACATCCCCATCGCCAAGGGGGGCATATTAGAGGGGAGTAGAACGCAGAGGTCCATAGAACGGCTGTGTATGGTACGAAAGTCATAAATGTCCCAATCCAACACAAACAAACCTAACCTAACCGGACGCAACCTAACACGACTTTGCGCGCCGCGACCACTATTTCAAGCACTCAGGGAGCACAGCAGGTAATATTAGATCACAGTAGAGCGCAGAAATCTGCCCAATAGCAGAGTAAAGCGGAAAATTCAAAACTACCATCTACTATCCTAACAAAACATAGCACAACCAAACGTAACCTAACGCAACCTAAATTGCCGAGACCGTTATTGCCGGCCCCCAGAGCAAATCAAAATATACTAGAGGACAGGAGAGCGTAGAAATGCGCCTCACTGATGTGCAAGGCACAAGGTCAAAGCTACTCTAACAAAGCCTAACCAAACCTAACCATGCCGGATGTAACATAACTCAACCCAACGTTCCGAGAGCACTATTCCTGGCGTCCACAGAGACAAGCGGAGTGCGATAGCGCACAGAAGAACGCAGAAGTCCATAGAATAGCAGTGCGTAGCACAAAAGTCGAAGCTATCCTTATCTACCACAACGTATCCTAACCAAACCTAACGTTATCTGACACAACCTAACGTGCCGTGACCATCATTGCTGGCATCCCGAGATCGGGGCAGAGCATAGTAGAGCATTGTAGAGCCCAGAAATCCACCGAATAGCTGTGTATAGCACAAAAGTGTAAGCTACCCTATCCTGCCCTAACCAAACGTAATATATGCAAACGCTGCATAGCTCAGACTAGCGTGCCGCGACCAACACTCAGGGTCCCTCCCACGGCCAAGTGGAACGTACTGGAGCACAGTAGAGCGCAGAAATCCACCGAATAGCAGTGTATAGCACAGAAGTCAGAGCCAACCGTACCAAACTTAGCCTAACCTCTCCTAATCAAAGGTAACCTTGCCAAACAGTACGTGCCGCGACCACTACTGCTGCCCACCCCAGAGAAAAGGAGATGCTAATACAGCAATGCAGAGCGCAGACGTCGACAGAATAGCAGTGTATAGCACAAAAGTCGAAGCCAACCTAACCACACTGAACCAAACCAAGCCTACACAGAAGTAACATAACTCAACCAAACCTGCCACGGCTTCCATTACTGGCCTCCCCAGAGACGAGCAAATGCTGGTAGAGCAATGCATTGCACAGGCATCGACCAAATAGCGGTGTATAGCACAAAAGTCAAAGCTACTGTAACCAAACGTATCCGAAACTTAGCAAAGCTACGCGTAACATAACTCTAACTTGTGTGCTGAAACCGCCATTGCTGGCCTACCCGCAGCCAAGCAGAACACACTAGAGCACAGTAGAGCGCAGAAGTCCACCGAAAAGCAGTCTATACCACAAAAGTCAAAGCAATCCATACCTAACCTAAGCAAACGTATCCTCACCAAACGTAGAATAACTCAACCTAACCTGCCAAGACAGCTGATACTGGCCTCCCCAGAGTCGAGCAGGGTACAGCAGAGCAATGCGGAGCGTAGAAACGCTTCGACAAGCGGTGTACAGCACAAAAGTCAAAGCTACCCTATCCTAACGTGACCAATCGTAACATTACCAAACGTATACTAACACAACTTATCGTGCCATATCCACTATTGCTGGCCTCCACAGAGCCAAGCAGAGCATAAGAGATTTGTGTCGGGTGCAGAAATCCCTAGAATCGCAGTGTCCAGCAGAAAAGTCGAAGTCATCGAAACCTTAACGAAGCTAACAAAACCTAACAAAGCTTATCCCATCTCGACCTAACGTGCCGAGACAACTGTTGCTCGCCGCCCCGTCACCAACCAGGGCATATAAGAGGAGAACGGAGCACTGACGTCCATAGAATGTCATTGCATATCACGAAGGTCAAAGGTATCTCAAACTAACCAAAACAAACCTAACCTAACCAACCGTAACCTGTACCATCCTAAGGCGCCGCGGCCAATATTCCTGGAATTCTCAGAGCAAAGCAGGGAAGACTAGGTCGCAGCAGGGCGCAGAATTCGACTGAATAGCAGTGCACAGCAGAAAAGTCAAAGCTGCCATGGCCTCACATAACCAAGCGCGACACAACCAAACGTAACGCGACCCAACCGGATAGGGTGAGCTTGGTTACGTTCGGCTAGGTTAGGTTAGGTTAGGTTTGGTTAGGATGGCATTGACTTTAGCGTTGCACGCTGCTATTCTGTGGATCACTGCACTCTACTGTGGTATAATATGATCTGCAGGGCTCTGGGGAGGCAAGAGATAGAGGTCTCGCATTCGTAGGTGTAGTTATTCTACGATTGATTGGGCTAGGGTTGGTCAGGTTAGGTACGGACATCTTTGACTTTTCTGCTTTACACTGCTATTTGGTGGCCTTCTTCGCTCAGCTGTGCTCTAGTGTATACTGATTGGCTCTGCGGAGGCCAGCAATAGTGGTCTTGGCACGTTAGGTTGAGTAATGCTACGTTCGGTTGTGCTGCGTATGGCAATCTTAGGATTGGTTACCTTCGACCGTAGCGCTATGCACTGCGATTCTATTGATCTCTGCGCTCTACACCCCTCTAACATGTACTACTTAGCGCTGGCGAGAACAGCAATAGCGGTCTCGGCCACTGTAGGCTGGGTTATGTTACGTTCGTTTCCGTTACGTTTGGCCCGGTTAGGATGGACCATAACTTCGACTTTCGTGCCATACACTGCTATACGGTCGACTTCTGCGCTCCACTGTGGCCTAATATGTCCGACTCGGCTCTGGGAAGGCAAGCAATAGTGGTCTCGGCGCGTTTGTTTGAGATACATTGCGTTTGGCCTGACTAGCTTATGTTAGGTTTGGTTAAGGTAGCAGTGACTTCTGTGCTATACACTGCCATTATGTCGATATCTGCGCTCTGCATTGCTCTACTAGCCTCTGCTTGTCTGTCGGGTAGCCAGAAATGGTGGTTCTGACACGTTGGTTGTGTTAGGTTGCGTTCGGATAAATCTGGTGTCGTTAAGTTTTGTCGGTATGGCTTTGCCTTTGTGCCTTACACCGCCACTCAGTCGATATCTGCGCCTTGCACAGCACTACCAGCATCTGCTTGTCTCTGGGGAGGCCACCAGTGGCGGTCGTGGCACGTTTCGCAGAGTTATGTTACGTGCGGTTATGTTGAGATACTTTACGTTTGGTTAGGTCATGTTGGGTTATGTTTGGTTAGTGTAGCTTTGACTCTCATGCTATACACTGTTATGCGATGGATTTTTGCCCTCCACTTTGCTTTACTCTAATCTTCTAGTCCCTGGGGAGGCCAGCAATTGTGGTCGATGTACGTAAGGTTTAGTCTTGCTGCGATAGGTTAAGTTATGTTGGTTTGGGTTACGTTTGGATATCTTTCACTTTTCTGCTGTACACTGCGATCCTATGGATTTCTGCGCCATGCTCTGCTCTAATATTTTCTGCTTGTCTCCGTGGACGCCAGGAATAATGCTCTCGGTACGTTAGGTTGGGTTATGTTACGCTTTGTTATGTCATGTTCGGTAAAGTTTGGCTGAGGCAGCATCGACTTTTGTGCTGTACACTACCATTCGGACGATTTCAGCGTTCTACATTGCTCTGCTATACTCTGCTTAGCTCTCATGAGGCCAGCAGTAGCGGCCGTGGCACGTATGTTCGGATAAAGTTACGTCTGCTTATGTTGCGTTTGGTAGGGATAGGACAGGATTGCTTTGCCTTCTGTGCTATACACTGGAATAGGGTCGATTTCCGCGCTCTACTTATCTCTGGTATTTTCTGCTTGGCTCTGGGGAGGCCAGCAAGTGTGGTCTCGGCACGCAAGGCTTTGTCGGGTTGCTGTCAGCTTGGCTAGGTTATGATATGTTTGGTTACGATAGCCTTGCCTTTTGTGCTGTACACTCCTACTCCGCCTATGTCTGTGCACTGCGTTGCTCTACTATCGTGTGCTTGAATCTGTGCAGGCCAGCAATAGCGGTCGTGGCACGTCTGATCGAGTTAGGTCACGTTTGGCTATGTTAGGTTTGGCAAAGTTTGGTTAGGATGGCTCTGACTTTTGTGCTATATACTGTTATTCGGTCTATATCTGCGATCTACATTGCCGTACTCACATCTGCTTGTCTCTGGAGAGGCCAGCAAATAGTGGTCGTGGCACGACAGGCATATTTAGGCTACGTTCGGTTAGGTTTCGTTTGTTTGTGTTAGGTATGGATAGCTTTGACTTTTGTAGTAGACACTGCTATACGTTGAACATCTGCACGTTACTGTGCTCCAGTGTACTCAGCTTGGCTACGGGGATGCCAGCAGTATTGGTCTCGTCCCGTTATGTCGAGTTAGGTTATGTTTGGTTCCGTTACGTTCGTTTGGGTTTGGTTCGGATAGATTTGACTATCGCGATGTACGCTGCTGTTCGGTGGACTTCTTCGCTCTACTGTGCTCCAGTATGTTCTGCTTGGCTCTGGGGAAGCCACTAATAGTGGTCTCGGCGCGATAGGTTGAGATGGTATACGTTTGGTTGGGTTCTGTTGGCTTTTGTCAGGTATG
Source organism: Eufriesea mexicana (assembly GCF_001483705.2). Taxonomy (NCBI): domain Eukaryota; kingdom Metazoa; phylum Arthropoda; class Insecta; order Hymenoptera; family Apidae; genus Eufriesea; species Eufriesea mexicana. Next base: position 243,503 of record NW_016921709.1, on the reverse strand, counting down.
GATAGCTTCGACATTTTAGCTGTACACTGCGGTTCCATAGATTTTTGCGCACTATTCGCCTCTTTTATGCTCTGCTCGGATCTGTGGAGGCCAGCAATACTTGTCGCGGCGCGTTAGCTTGGGATAGGTTACGTTTGGGTAGGTTAGGTTTGGTTGGGTTTGGATACTATAGCTTTGACTTTTATGCTGTACACGGCTATTCGGTGGAGCTCTGCGCTCTAATGAGGTATAATGCTCCCTGCTTTGCTCTGGGAATTCCAGAAATTGTGGCCGCGGCGCGTTAGTTTGGGATAGCTTACGTTTGATTAGGTCATGCTAGGACAGGTTATGTTAGGATATCCCTTGCTTTTTTGCCATACACTGCCACTGGGAGGATTCCAGCTTCCTGCATTGCTCTGCTACAATCCGCTTAGTTCTCGTGCGGCCAGCAGTGGCTTTCGGGGCACATTAGGTTCTGTTACATTACGTATGCTTATGTTGCGAGGCTACTTTAGGATAAGGTACCTTCGACTTTCGTACTATACACAGCTATTCGCAGGATCTCTACACTCTACATTGCTCTACTGCTCTCTGCTCGACACTGGGGCAGCCAGTAATTGTGTTCTCGGCACAAAACGTTGAGGTAGGCTACGTTTGGTTAGGTTATGTTAGTTTGGGTTAGATCTGGATTGCTTTGACTTTTGTGCCACACACTGCTATGCGGTGGATTACTGTGCTCGACTGTGCCCTAGTATATTCTACTCGGCTCCGGCGAGGCTAGCAAGTGTGGCCTCGACACGCTAGGCTGTGATATGGTACGGTTGTATTTGCTTGGTTTGGATTTTTTTGGTTAGGGTAGCTTTGACTTTCGTGCTATACACAGATATTCGGTG